>NC_083401.1:3946624-4066956 GCF_020745735.1 Hemiscyllium ocellatum | reverse complement strand
CCTGTACACTCTCTGTACACCCTGAACAATACAACCCTGTACACTCTCTGTATACCCTGAACAATACAGCCGTGTACACTCTGAGTAAACCCTGAACAATACAACGCTGTACACTCACAGTAAACCCTGAACAATAAAGCCGTGTACACTCTCTGTACACCCTGAACAATACAGCCCTGTACACTCTCTGTAAACCCTGAACAATACAGCCTGTACACTCACAGTAAACCCTGAACAATACAACCCTGTACGCTCTCTGTACACCCTAACAATACAGCCCTGTACACTCTCTGTAACCCTGAACAATACAGCCCTGTACACTCTCTGTACACCCGAACAATACAGCCCTGTACACTCTTTGTATACCCTGAACAATACAGCCCTATACACTCACAGTAAACCCTGAACAATACAGCCCTGTACACTCTCTGTACACCCTGAACAATACAGCCGTGTACACTCTCTGTACACCCTGAACAATACAGCCTGTACACTCTCTGTAAACCCTGAACAATACAGCCCTGTACATTCTCTGTATACCCTGAACAATACAGCCCTGTACGCTTCCAGTAAACCCTGAACAATACAGACCTGTACACTCTCTGTTCACCATGAACAATACAGCCCTGTACACTCACAGTAAACCCTGAACAATACAGCCATGTAAACTCTCTGTAAACCCTGAACAATACAGCCCTGTACACTCTCTGTATACCATGAACAATACAGCCCTGTAAACTCTCTGTGAATGCTGAACAATACAGCCCTGTGCACTCTGTGTACACCCTGAACAATACAGCCCTGTACACTCTCTGTATATCCTGAACAATACAGCCCTGTACGCTCACAGTAAACCCTGAACAATACAGCCCTGTGCACTGACAGTACACCCTGAACAATACAGCCCTGTACACTCTCTGTACACCCTAACAATACAGCCCTGTATACTCTCTGTAAACCCTGAACAATACAGCCCTATACACTCTCTGTACACCCTGAACAATACAGCCCTGTACACTGTCTGTATAACCTGAACAAGACAGCCGTGTACACTCAGAGTAAACCATGAACAATACAGCCCTGTACACTCTCTGTACACCCTAACAATACAGCCCTGTATACTCTCTGTATACCCTGAACAATACAGCCCTGTATATTCTCTGTAAACGCTGAACAATACAGCCCTATACACTCTCTGTACACCCTGAACAATACAGCCCGGTACACTCTCTGTATACCCTGAACAATACAGCCCTGTACACTCACAGTAAAACCTGAGCAATACAGCCGTGTACACTCTCTGTACACCCTGAACAATACAGCCCTGTACATACTCTGTAAACCCTGAACAATACCGCCCTGTACACTCACAGAGAACCCTGAACAATACAGCCCTGTACACTTTCTGTAAACCCTGAACAATATAGCCCTGTACACTCTCTGTATACCCTGAACAATACAGCCCTGTACACTCTCTGTACACTCGAACAATACAGCCCTGTATACTCTCTGTATACCCTGAACAATTCAGCCCTGTGTATTCTCTGTAAACCCTGAACAATACAGCCCTATACACTCTCTCTACACGCTGAACAATACAGCCCGGTACACTCTCTGCATACCCTGAACAATACAGCCCTGTACACTGACAGAACACCCTGAACAATACAGCCCTGTACACTCTCTGTAACCCTGAACAATACAGCCCTGTACACTTTCTGTAAACCCTGAACAATACAGCCCTGTACACTCTCTGTAAACCCTGAACAATACAGCCCTGTACACTCACAGAAAACCCTGAACAATACAGCCCTATACACTATCTGTATACGCTGAAGAATACAGCCCTGTACGCTCACAGTAAACCCTGAACAATACAGCCCTGTACACTCTCTGTAACCCTGAACAATACAGCCGTGTACACTCTCTGTACACCCTGAACAATACAGCCCTGTACACTCTCTGTAAACCCTGAACAATACAGCACTGTACACTTTCTGTAAACCCTGAACAATACAGCCGTGTACACTCTCTGTACACCCTGAACAATACAGCCCTGTACACTCTCTGTACACCCGAACAATACAGCCCTGTACACTCTCTGCATACCCTGAACAATACAGCCCTATACAATCTCTGTATCCCCTGAATAATACAGCCCTGTACGCTCAGTAAACCCTGAACAATACAGCCCTGTACACTCTCTGTAACCCTGAACAATACAGCCCTGTGCACTCTGTGTACACCCTGAACAATACAGCCCTGGAGACTCTCTGTAAACCCTGAACAATACAGCCCTATACACTCTCTGTACACCCTGATCAATACAACCCTGTACACTCTCTGTATACCCTGAACAATACAGCCGTGTACACTCAGAGTAAACCCTGACCAATACAACCCTGTACACTCACAGTAAACCCTGAACAATAAAGCCGTGTACACTCTCTGTACACCCTGAACAATACAGCCCTGTAAACTCTCTGTAAACCCTGAACAATATAGCCCTGTACACTCACAGTAAACCCTGAACAATACAGCCCTGTACGCTCTCTGTACACCCTAACAATACAGCCCTGTACACTCTGTGTACACCCGAACAATACAGCCCTGTACAGTCTCTGTATACCCTGAACAATACAGCCCTATACACTCACAGTAAACCCTGAACAATACAGCCCTGTACACTCTCTGTACACTCTGAACAATACAGCCGTGTACACTCTCTGTACACCCTGAACAATACAGCCCTGTACACTCTCTGTAAACCCTGAACAATACAGGCCTGTACACTCTCTGTATACCCTGAACAATACAGCCCTGTACGCTCACAGTAAACCCTGAACAATACAGACCTGTACATTCTCTGTTTACCATGAACAATACAGCCCTGTACACTCACAGTAAACCCTGAACAATACAGCCCTGTAAAATCTCTGTAAACCCTGAACAATACAGCCCTGTACACTCTCTGTATACCATGAACAATACAGCCCTGTAAACTCACTGTGAACGCTGAACAATACAGACCTGTGCACTCTGTGTACACCCTGAACAATACAGCCCTGTACACTCTCTGTATATCCTGAACAATACAGCCCTGTACGCTCACAGTAAACCCTGAACAATACAGCCCTGAACACTGACAGTACACCCTGAACAATACAGCCTGTACACTCTCTGTACACCCTAACAATACAGCCCTGTATACTCACTGTATACCCTGAACAATACAGCCCTGTATATTCTCTGTAAACCCTGAACAATACAGCCCTATACACTCTCTGTACACCCTGAACAATACAGCCCTGTACACTGTCTGTATACCCTGAACAAGACAGCCGTGTACACTCAGAGTAAACCATGAACAATACAGCCCTGTACACTCTCTGTACACCCTAACAATACAGCCCTGTATACTCTCTGTATACCCTGAACAATACAGCCCTGTATATTCTCTGTAAACGCTGAACAATACAGCCCTATACACTCTCTGTACACCCTGAACAATACAGCCCGGTACACTCTCTGTATACCCTGAACAATACAGCCCTGTACACTCACAGTAAAACCTGAACAATACAGCCGTGTACACTCTCTGTACACCCTGAACAATACAGCCCTGCACACTCTCTGTAAACCCTGAACAATACAGCCCTGTACACTCACAGAAAACCCTGAACAATACAGCCCTGTAAACTGACAGTACACCCTGAACAATACAGCCCTGTACACTCTCTGTAAACTCTGAACAATACAGCCCTGTACACTTTCTGTAAACCCTGAACAATACAGCCCTGTACACTCTCTGTATACCCTGAACAATACAGCCCTGTACACTCTCTGTACACTCGAACAATACAACCCTGTATACTCTCTGTATACCCTGAACAATTCAGCCTTGTATATTCTCTGTAAACCCTGAACAATACAGCCCTATACACTCTCTCTACACGCTGAACAATACAGCCCTGTACGCTCTCTGTACACCCTAACAATACAGCCCTGTACACTCTCTGTAAACCCTGAACAATACCGCCCTGTACACTCTCTGTACACCCGAACAATACAGCCCTGTACGCTCTCTGTACACCCTAACAATACAGCCCTGTACAGTCTCTGTAAACCCTGAACAATACAGCCCTGTACACTCTCTGTACACCCGAACAATACAGCCCTGTAGAATCTCTGTATACCCTGAACAATACAGCCCTATACACTCACAGTAAACCCTGAACAATACAGCCCTGTACACTCTCTGTACACCCTGAACAATAATGCCGTTTACACTCTCTGTACACCCTGAACAATACAGCCCTGTACACTCTCAGTAAACCCTGAACAATACAGCCGTGTACACGCTCTGTATACCCTGAACAATACAGCCCTGTCCGCTCACAGTAAACCCTGAACAATACAGACCTGTACACTCTCTGTTTACCATGAACAATACAACCCTGTACACTCACAGTAAACCCTGAACAATACAGCCCTGTAAACTCTCTGTAAACCCTGAACAATACAGCCCTGTACACTCTCTGTATACCATGAACAATACAGCCCTGTAAACTCTCTGTGAACACTGAACAATACAGCCCTGTGCACTCTGTGTACACCCTGAACAATACAGCCCTGTACACTCTCTGTATATCCTGAACAATACAGCCCTGTACGCTCACAGTAAACCCTGAACAATACAGCCCTGTACACTGACAGTACACCCTGAACAATACAGCCCTGTACACTCTCTGTACACTCTAACAATACAGCCCTGTATACTCACTGTATACCCTGAACAATACAACCCTGTATATTCTCTGTAAACCCTGAACAATACAGCCCTGAACACTCTCTGTACACCCTGAACAATACAGCCCTGTACACTGTCTGTATACCCTGAACAAGACAGCCGTGTACACTCAGAGTAAACCATGAACAATACAGCCCTGTACACTCTCGGTACACACTAACAATACAGCCCTGTATACTCTCTGAATACCCTGAACAATACAGCCCTGTACACTCACAGTAAAACCTGAACGATACAGCCGTGTACACTCTCTGTACACCCTGAACAATACAGCCCTGTACATACTCTGTAAACCCTGAACAATACAGCCCTGTACACTCACAGAAAACCCTGAACAATACAGCCCTGTATATTCTCTGTAAACGCTGATCAATACAGCCCTATACACTCTCTGTACACCCTGAACAATACAGCCCGGTACACTCTCTGTATACCCTGAACAATACAGCCCGGTAAACTCACAGTAAAACTTGAACGATACAGCCCTGTACACTCTCTGTACACCCTTAACAATACAGCCCTGTACATACTCTGTAAACCCTGAACAATACAGCCCTGTACACTCACAGAAAACCCTGCACAATACAGCCCTGTACACTGACAGTACACCCTGAACAATACAGACCTGTACACTCTCTGTAACCCTGAACAATACAGCCCTGTACACTTTCTGTAAACCCTGAACAATACAGCCCTGTACACTCTCTGTATACCCTGAACAATACAGCCCTGTACACTCTCTGTACACTCGAACAATACAGCCCTGTATACTCTCTGTATACCCTGAACAATTCAGCCCTGTATATTCTCTGTAAACTCTGAACAATACAGCCCTATACACTCTCTCTACACGCTGAACAATACAGCCCGGTACACTCTCTGCATACCCTGAACAATAGAGCCCTGTACACTCACAGTAAACCCTGAACAATACAGCCGTGTACACTCTCTGTACACCCTGAACAATACAGCCCTGTACACTCTCTGTAAACCCTGAACAATACAGCCCTGTACACTGACAGTACACCCTGAACAATACAGCCCTGTACACTCTCTGTAAACCCTGAACAATACAGCCCTGTACACTCACAGAAAACCCTGAACAATACAGCCCTATACACTATCTGTATACCCTGAACAATACAGCCCTGTACGCTCACAGTAAACCCTGAACAATACAGCCCTGTACACTCTCTGTAAACCCTAAACAATACAGCCCTGTACACTCTCTGTATACCCTGAACAATACAGCCGTGTACACTGACAGTAAACCCTGAACAATACCGCCGTGAACACTCTCTGTACACCCTTAACAATAAAGCCCTGTACACTCTCTGTAAACCTGAACAATACAGCCCTGTACACTTTCTGTAAACCCTGAACAATACAGCCGTGTACACTCTCTGTACACCCTGAACAATACAGCCCTGTACACTCTCTGTACACCCAACAATACAGCCCTGTACACTCTCTGCATACCCTGAACAATACAGCCCTATACACTCTCTGTATCCCGTGAACAATACAGCCCTGTACGCTCACAGTAAACCCTGAACAATACAGCCCTGTACACTCTCTGTAAACCTTGAACAATACAGCACTGTACACTCACAGTAAACCCTGAACAATACAGCCCTGTACACTCTCTGTACACCCTAACAATACAGCCCAGTACATTCTCTGTATACCCTGAACAATACAGTACTGTAGACTCTCTGTAAACCCTGAACAATACAGCCCTGTGCACTCTGTGTACACCCTGAACAATACAGCCCTGTATACTCTCTGTAAACCCTGAACAATACAGCCCTATACACTCTCTGTACACCCTGAACAATACAACCCTGTACACTCTCTGTATACCCTGAACAATACAGCCGTGTACACTCAGAGTAAACCCTGAACAATACAACCCTGTACACTCACAGTAAACCCTGAACAATAAAGCCGTGTACACTCTCTGTACACCCTGAACAATACAGCCCTGTACACTCTCTGTAACCCTGAACAATACAGCCCTGTACGCTCTCTGTACACCCTAACAATACAGCCCTGTGCACTCTCAGTAAACCCTGAACAATACAGCCCTGTACACTCTCCTTGTCCACCCGAACAATACAGCCCTGTACACTCTCTGTATACCCTGAACAATACAGCCCTATACACTCACAGTAAACCCTGAACAATACAGCCCTGTACACTCTCTGTACACCCTGAACAATACAGCCGTGTACACTCTCTGTACACCCTGAACAATACAGCCCTGTACACTCTCTGTAAACCCTGAACAATACAGCCCTGTACACTCTCTGTATACCCTGAACAATACAGCCCTGTACGCTCACACTAAACCCTGAACAATACAGACCTGTACATTCTCTGTTTACCATGAACAATACAGCCCAGTACACTCACAGTAAACCCTGAACAATACAGCACTGTAAACTCTCTGTAAACCCTGAACAATACAGCCCTGTACACTCTCTGTATACCATGAACAATACAGCCCTGTAAACTCTCTGTGAACGCTGAACAATACAGCCCTGTGCACTCTGTGTACACCCTGAACAATACAGCCCTGTACACTCTCTGTATATCCTGAACAATACAGCCCTGTACGCTCACAGTAAACCCTGAACAATACAGCCCTGTACATTGACAGTACACCCTGAACAATACAGCCCTGTACACTCTCTGTACACCCTGAACAATACAGCCCTGTACACTGTCTGTATACCCTGAACAAGACAGCCGTGTACACTCCGAGTAAACCATGAACAATACAGCCCTGAACACTCTCTGTACACCCTAACAATACAGCCCTGTATACTCACTGTATACCCTGAACAATACAGCCCTGTATATTCTCTGTAAACCCTGAACAATACAGCCCTATACACTCTCTGTACACCCTGAACAATACAGCCCTGTACACTGTCTGTATACCCTGAACAAGACAGCCGTGTACACTCAGAGTAAACCATGAACAATACAGCCCTGAACACTCTCTGTACACCCTAACAATACAGCCCTGTATACTCTCTGTATACCCTGAACAATACAGCCCTGTATATTCTCTGTAAACGCTGAACAATACAGCCCGATACACTCTCTGTACACCCTGAACAATACAGCCCGGTACACTCTCTGTATACCCTGAACAATACAGCCCTGTACACTCACAGTAAAACCTGAACAATACAGCCGTGTACACTCTCTGTACACCCTGAACAATACAGCCCTGTACACTCTCTGTAAACCCTGAACAATACAGCCCTGTACACTCACAGAAAACCCTGAACAATACAGCCCTGTACACTGACAGTACACCCTGAACAATACAGCCCTGTACACACTCTGTAAACCCTGAACAATACAGCCCTGTACACTTTCTGTAAACCCTGAACAATACAGCCCTGTACACTCTCTGTATACCCTGAACAACACAGCCCTGTACACTCTCTGTACACTCGAACAATACAGCCCTGTATACTCTCTGTATACCCTGAACAATTCAGCCCTGTATATTCTCTGTAAACCCTGAAGAATACAGCCCTATACACTCTCTCTACACGCTGAACAATACAGCCCGGTACACTCTCTGCATACCCTGAACAATACAGCCCTGTACACTCACAGTAAACCCTGAACAATACAGCCGTGTACACTCTCTGTACACCCTGAACAATACAGCCCTGTACACTGACAGTACACCCTGAACAATACAGCCCTGTACACTCTCTGTAAACCCTGAACAATACAGCCCTGTACACTTTCTGTAAACCTTGAACAATTCTGCCCTGTACACTCTCTGTAAACCCTGAACAATACAGCGCTGTTCACTCACAGAAAACCCTGAACAATACAGCCCTCTACACTATCTGTATACCCTGAACAATACAGCCCTGTACGCTCACAGTAAACCCTGAACAATACAGCCCTGTACACTCTCTGTAAACCCTGAACAATACAGCCCTGTACACTCTCTGTATACCCTGAACAATACAGCCGTGTACACTCACAGTAAACCCTGATCAATACCGCCGTGTACACTCTCTGTACACCTGAACAATACAGCCCTGTACACTCTCTGTAAACCCTGAACAATACAGCCCTGTACACACACAGTAAACCCTGAACAATACAGCCCTGTACACTCTCTGTATACCATGAACAATACAGCCCTGTAAACACTCTGTAAACCCTGAACAATACAGCCCTGTGCACTCTGTGTACACCCTGAACAATACAGCCCTGTATACTGTCTTTAACCCTAAACAATACAGCCCTATACACTCTCTGTACATCCTGAACAATTCAGCCCTGTACACTCACAGTAAACCCTGGACAATACAGCCCTGTACACTGACAGAACACCCTGAACAATACAGCCCTGTACACTCTCTGTACACCCTGAACAATACAGCACGGTACACTCTCTGTAAACCCTGAACAATACAGCCCTGGACACTCACAGTAAACACTGATCAATACAGCCCTGTACGCTCACAGTAAACCATGAACAATACAGCCATGTACACTCTCTGCACACCCTGACAAAACAGCAGTGTACACTCTCTGTAAACCCTGAACGATACAGCCCTGTACACTCTCTGTAAACCCTGAACAATACAGCCCTGTAGACTCACAGTAAACCCTGAACAATACAGCCCTGTACACTCTCTGTACACCCTAACAATACAGCCCAGTACACTCTCTGTATACCCTGAACAATACAATGCTGTACACTCTCTGTATACCCTGAACAATACAACCCTGTAAACTCTGTGTAAACCCTGAACAATACAGCCCTGTACACTCTCTGTAAACCCTGAACAATACAGCCCTGTACACTCTCTGTATACCCTGAACAATACAGCCGTGTACACTCACAGTAAACCCTGAACAATACCGCCGTGTACACTCTCTGTACACCCTGAACAATACAGCCCTGTACACTCTCTGTAAACCTGAACAATACAGCCCTGTACACACACAGTAAACCCTGAACAGTACAGCCCTGTACACTCTCTGTATACCATGAACAATACAGCCCTGTAAACACTCTGTAAACCCTGAACAATACAGCCCTGTGCACTCTGTGTACACCCTGAACAATACAGCCCTGTATACTGTCTTTAACCCTAAACAATACAGCCCTATACACTCTCTGTACATCCTGAACAATTCAGCCCTGTACACTCACAGTAAACCCTGAACAATACAGCCCTGTACACTGACAGAACACCCTGAACAATACAGCCCTGTACACTCTCTGTACACCCTGAACAATACAGCACGGTACACTCTCTGTAAACCCTGAACAATACAGCCCTGGACACTCACAGTAAACACTGATCAATACAGCCCTGTACGCTCACAGTAAACCATGAACAATACAGCCATGTACACTCTCTGCACACCCTGAACAATACAGCAGTGTACACTCTCTGTAAACCCTGAACGATACAGCCCTGTACACTCTCTGTAAACCCTGAACAATACAGCCCTGTAGACTCACAGTAAACCCTGAACAATACAGCCCTGTACACTCTCTGTACACCCTAACAATACAGCCCAGTACACTCTCTGTATAGCCTGAACAATACAATGCTGTACACTCTCAGTATACCCTGAACAATACAACCCTGTAAACTCTGTGTAAACCCTGAACAATACAGCCCTGTGCACTCTGTGTACACCCTGAACAATACAGCCCTGTATACTCACAGTAAACCCTGAACAATACAGCCCTATACACTCACAGTAAACCCTGAACAATAAAGCTGTGTACACTCTCTGTACACCCTGAACAATACAGCCCTGTCCACTCACAGTAAACCCTGAACAATACAGCCCTGTACGCTCTCTGTACACCCTAACAATACAGCCCTGTACACTCTCTGTTAACCCTGAACAATACAGCCCTGTACACTCTCTGTTTACCCTGAACAATACAGCCCTGTACACTCACAGTAAACCCTGAACAATACAGCCCTGTAAACTCTCTGTAAACCCAGAACAATACAGCCCTGTACACTCTCTGTATACCATGAACAATACAGCCCTGTAAACTCTCTGTGAACGCTGAACAATACAGCCCTGTGCACTCTGTGTACACCCTGAACAATACAGCCCTGTACACTCTCTGTATATCCTGAACAATACAGCCCTGTACTCTCACAGTAAACCCTGAACAATACAGCCCTGTACGCTCTCTGTACACCCTAACAATACAGCCCTGTACACTCTGTGTACACCCTGAACAATACAGCCCTGTATACTCACAGTAAACCCTGAACAATACAGCCCTATACACTCACAGTAAACCCTGAACAATAAAGCTGTGTACACTCTCTGTACACCCTGAACAATACAGCCCTGTACACTCACAGTAAACCCTGAACAATACAGCCCTGTACGCTCTCTGTACACCCTAACAATACAGCCCTGTACACTCTCTGTTAACCCTGAACAATACAGCCCTGTACACTCTCTGTTTACCCTGAACAATACAGCCCTGTACACTCACAGTAAACCCTGAACAATACAGCCCTGTAAACTCTCTGTAAACCCAGAACAATACAGCCCTGTCCACTCTGTGTATACCATGAACAATACAGCCCTGTAAACTCTCTGTGAACGCTGATCAATACAGCCCTGAGCACTCTGTGTACACCCTGAACAATACAGCCCTGCACACTCTCTGTATATCCTGAACAATACAGCCCTGTACGCTCACAGTAAACCCTGAACAATACAGCCCTGTACACTGACAGTACACCCTGAACAATACAGCCCTGTACACTCTCTGTACGCCCTAACAATACAGCCCTGTATATTCTCTGTAAACCCTGAACAATACAGCCCTATACACTCTCTGTACACCCTGAACAATACAGCCCTGTACACTTTCTGTATACCCTGAACAAGACAGCCGTGTACACTCAGAGTAAACCATGAACAATACAGCCCTGTACACTCTCTGTACACCCTAACAATACAGCCCTGTATACTCTCTGTATACCCTGAACAATACAGCCCTGTATATTCTCTGTAAACCCTGAACAATACAGCCCTATACACTCTCTGTACACCCTGAACAATACAGCCCGGTACACTCTCTGTATACCCTGAACAATACAGCCCTGTACACTCACAGTAAAACCTGAACAATACAGCCGTGTACACTCTCTGTACACGCTGAACAATACAGCCCTGTACACTCTCTGTAAACCCTGAACAATACAGCCCTGTACACTCACAGAAAACCCTGAACAATACAGACCTGTACACTGACAGTACAACCTGAACAATACAGCCCTGCACACTCTCTGTAAACCCTGAACAATAGAGCCCTGTACACTTTCTGTAAACCCTGAACAATACAGCCCTGTACACTCTCTGTATACCCTGAACAATACAGCCCTGTACACTCTCTGTACACTCGAACAATACAGCCCTGTATACTCTCTGTATACCCTGAACAATTCAGCCCTGTATATTGTCTGTAAACCCTGAACAATACAGCCCTATACACTCTCTCTACACGCTGAACAATACAGCCCTGTATACTCTCTGTATACCCTGAACAATACAGCCCTGTACACTCACAGTAAACCCTGAACAATACAGCCATGTACACTCTCTGTACACCCTGAACAATACAGCCCTGTACACTCACAGAAAACCCTGAACAATACAGCCCTGTACACTGACAGTACACCCTGAACAAGACAGCCCTGTACACTCTCTGTAAACCCTGAACAATACAGCCCTGTACACTTTCTGTAAACCCTGAACAATACAGCCCTGTACACTCTCTGTAAACCCTGAACAATACAGCCCTGTACACTTACAGAAAACCCTGAACAATACAGCCCTGTACACTCTCTGTAAACCTGAACAATACAGCCCTGTACACTCTCTGTATACCCTGAACAATACAGCCCTGTACAATCACAAAAAACCCTGAACAATACAGCCCTGTACACTGACAGAACACCCTGAACAATACAGCCCTGTGCACTCTCTGTACACCCTGAACAATACAGCACGGTACACTCTCTGTAAACCCTGAACAATACAGCCCTGGACACTCACAGTAAACACTGACCAATACAGCCCTGTACGCTCACAGTAAACCATGAACAATACAGCCATGTACACTCTCTGCACACCCTGAACAATACAGCAGTGTACACTCTCTGTAAACCCTGAACGATACAGCCCTGTACACTCTCTGTAAACCCTGAACAATACAGCCCTGTAGACTCACAGTAAACCCTGAACAATACAACCCTGTACACTCTCTGTAAACCCTGAACAATACAGCCGTGTACACTCAGAGTAAACCCTGAACAATACAACCCTGTACACTCACAGTAAACCCTGAACAATAAAGCTGTGTACACTCTCTGTACACCCTGAACAATACAGCCCTGCACACTCACAGTAAACCCTGAACAATACAGCCCTGTACGCTCTCTGTACAACCTAACAATACAGCCCTGTACACTCTCTGTTAACCCTGAACAATACAGCCCTGTACACTCTCAGTAAACCCTGAACAATACAGCCCTGTACACTCACAGTAAACCCTGAACAATACAGCCCTGTACGCTCTCTGTACACCCTAACAATACAGCCCTGTACACTCTCTGTAAACCCTGAACAATACACCCTGTACACTCTCTGTATACCCTGAACAATACAGCCCTGTACACTCACAGTACACCCTGAACAATACAGCCCTGTACACTCTCTGTAACCCTGAACAATACAGCCCTGTACACTCTCTGTTAACCCTGAACAATACAGCCCTGTACACTCTCTGTAAACCCTGAACAATACAGCCCTGTACACTCTCTGTACAACCGAACAATACAGCCCTGTACACACTCTGTATACCCTGAACAATACAGCCCTATACACTCACAGTAAACCCTGAACAATACAGCCCTGTACACTCTCTGTACACCCTGAACAATACAGCCGTGTACACTCTCTGTACACCCTGAACAATACAGCCCTGTACACTCTCTGTAAACCCTGAACAATACAGACCTGTACACTCTCTGTATACCCTGAACAATACAGCCCTGTACGCTTCCAATAAACCCTGAACAATACAGACCTGTACACTCTCTGTTTACCCTGAACAATACAGCCCTGTACACTCTCTGTACACCCGGAACAATACAGCCCTGTACACTCACAGAAAACCCTGAACAATACAGCCCTGTAAACTGACAGTACACCCTGAACAAGACAGCCCTGTACACTCTCTGTAAACCCTGAACAATACAGCCCTGTACACTTTCTGTAAACCCTGAACAATACAGCCCTGTACACTCTCTGTAAACCCTGAACAATACAGCCCTGTACACTTACAGAAAACCCTGAACAATACAGCCCTGTACACGCTCTGTAAACCCTGAACAATACAGCCCTGTACACTCTCTGTATACCCTGAACAATACAGCCCTGTACAATCACAAAAAACCCTGAACAATACAGCCCTGTACACTGACAGAACACCCTGAACAATACAGCCCTGTACACTCTCTGTACACCCTGAACAATACAGCACGGTACACTCTCTGTAACCCTGAACAATACAGCCCTGGACACTCACAGTGAACACTGAACAATACAGCCCTGTGCACTCTGTGTACACCCTGAACAATACAGCCCTGTGCACTCTCTGTATATCCTGAACAATACAGCCCTGTACTCTCACAGTAAACCCTGAACAATACAGCCCTGTACGCTCTCTGTACACCCTAACAATACAGCCCTGTACACTCTGTGTACACCCTGAACAATACAGCCCTGTATACTCACAGTAAACCCTGAACAATACAGCCCTATACACTCACAGTAAACCCTGAACAATAAAGCTGTGTACACTCTCTGTACACCCTGAACAATACAGCCCTGTACACTCTCTGTATACCCTGAACAATACAGCCCTGTACGCTCTCTGTACACCCTAACAATACAGCCCTGTACACTCTCTGTTAACCCTGAACAATACAGCCCTGTACACTCTCTGTTTACCCTGAACAATACAGCCCTGTACACTCACAGTAAACCCTGAACAATACAGCCCTGTAAACTCTCTGTAAACCCAGAACAATACAGCCCTGTCCACTCTGTGTATACCATGAACAATACAGCCCTGTAAACTCTCTGTGAACGCTGATCAATACAGCCCTGTGCACTCTGTGTACACCCTGAACAATACAGCCCTGCACACTCTCTGTATATCCTGAACAATACAGCCCTGTACGCTCACAGTAAACCCTGAACAATACAGCCCTGTACACTGACAGTACACCCTGAACAATACAGCCCTGTACACTCTCTGTACGCCCTAACAATACAGCCCTGTATACTCACTGTATACCCTGAACAATACAGCCCTGTATATTCTCTGTAAACCCTGAACAATACAGCCCTATACACTCTCTGTACACCCTGAACAATACAGCCCTGTACACTTTCTGTATACCCTGAACAAGACAGCCGTGTACACTCAGAGTAAACCATGAACAATACAGCCCTGTACACTCTCTGTACACCCTAACAATACAGCCCTGTATACTCTCTGTATACCCTGAACAATACAGCCCTGTATATTCTCTGTAAACCCTGAACAATACAGCCCTATACACTCTCTGTACACCCTGAACAATACAGCCCGGGACACTCTCTGTATACCCTGAACAATACAGCCCTGTACACTCACAGTAAAACCTGAACAATACAGCCGTGTACACTCTCTGTACACGCTGAACAATACAGCCCTGTACACTCTCTGTAAACCCTGAACAATACAGCCCTGTACACTCACAGAAAACCTGAACAATACAGACCTGTACACTGACAGTACAACCTGAACAATACAGCCCTGCACACTCTCTGTAAACCCTGAACAATAGAGCCCTGTACACTTTCTGTAAACCCTGAACAATACAGCCCTGTACACTCTCTGTATACCCTGAACAATACAGCCCTGTACACTCTCTGTACACTCGAACAATACAACCCTGTATACTCTCTGTATACCCTGAACAATTCAGCCCTGTATATTGTCTGTAAACCCTGAACAATACAGCCCTATACACTCTTTCTACACGCTGAACAATACAGCCCTGTATACTCTCTGTATACCCTGAACAATACAGCCCTGTACACTCACAGTAAACCTGAACAATACAGCCATGTACACTCTCTGTACACCCTGAACAATACAGCCCTGTACACTCACAGAAAACCCTGAACAATACAGACCTGTACACTGACAGTACACCCTGAACAAGACAGCCCTGTACACTCTCTGTAAACCCTGAACAATAGAGCCCTGTACACTTTCTGTAAACCCTGAACAATACAGCCCTGTACACTCTCTGTATACCCTGAACAATACAGCCCTGTACACTCTCTGTACACTCGAACAATACAACCCTGTATGCTCTCTGTATACCCTGAACAATTCAGCCCTGTATATTGTCTGTAAAACCTGAACAATACATCCCTACACACTCTCTCTACACGCTGAACAATACAGCCCTGTATACTCTCTGTATACCCTGAACAATACAGCCCTGTACACTCACAGAAACCCTGAACAATACAGCCCTGTACACTCTCTGTAAACCCTGAACAATACAGCCCTGTACACTCACAGAAAACCCTGAACAATACAGCCCTGTACAATCACAAAAAACCCTGAACAATACAGCCCTGTACACTGACAGAACACCCTGAACAATACAGCCCTGTACACTCTCTGTAACCCTGAACAATACAGCACGGTACACTCTCTGTAAACCTGAACAATACAGCCCTGGACACTCACAGTAAACACTGAACAATACAGCCCTGTACGCTCACAGTAAACCATGAACAATACAGCCATGTACATTCTCTGCACACCCTGAACAATACAGCAGTGTACACTCTCTGTAAACCCTGAACGATACAGCCCTGTACACTCTCTGTAAACCCTGAACAATACAGCCCTGTAGACTCACAGTAAACCCTGAACAATACAGCCCTGTACACTCTCTGTACACCCTAACAATACAGCCCAGTACACTCTCTGTATACCCTGAACAATACAATGCTGTACACTCTCTGTATACCCTGAACAATACAAACCTGTAAACTCTCTGTAAACCCTGAACAATACAGCCCTGTGCACTCTGTGTACACCCTGAACAATACAGCCCTGTATACTCTCTGTAAACCCTGAACAATACAACCCTGTACACTCTCTGTATACCCTGAACAATACAGCCGTGTACACTCAGAGTAAACCCTGAACAATACAACCCTGTACACTCACAGTAAACCCTGAACAATAAAGCTGTGTACACTCTCTGTACACCCTGAACAATACAGCCCTGCACACTCACAGTAAACCCTGAACAATACAGCCCTGTACGCTCTCTGTACAACCTAACAATACAGACCTGTACACTCTCTGTTAACCCTGAACAATACAGCCCTGTACACTCTCAGTAAACCCTGAATAATACAGCCCTGTACACTCACAGTAAACCCTGAACAATACAGCCCTGTACGCTCTCTGTACACCCTAACAATACAGCCCTGTACACTCTCTGTAAACCCTGAACAATACAACCCTGTACACTCTCTGTATACCCTGAACAATACAGCCCTGTACACTCACAGTACACCCTGAACAATACAGCCCTGTACACTCTCTGTAAACCCTGAACAATACAGCCCTGTACACTCTCTGTTAACCCTGAACAATACAGCCCTGTACACTCACAGTAAACCCTGAACAATACAGCCCTGTACGCTCTCTGTACACCCTAACAATACAGCCCTGTACACTCTCTGTAAACCCTGAACAATACAGCCCTGTACACTCTCTGTACACCCGAACAATACAGCCCTGTACACACTCTGTATACCCTGAACAATACAGCCCTATACACTCACAGTAAACCCTGAACAATACAGCCCTGTACACTCTCTGTACACCCTGAACAATACAGCACTGTACACTCTCTGTAACCCTGAACAATACAGACCTGTACACTCTCTGTATACCCTGAACAATACAGCCCTGTACGCTTCCAGTAAACCCTGAACAATACAGACCTGTACACTCTCTGTTTACCCTGAACAATACAGCCCTGTACACTCTCTGTACACCTGAACAATACAGCCCTGTACACTCACAGAAAACCCTGAACAATACAGCCCTGTAAACTGACAGTACACCCTGAACAAGACAGCCCTGTACACTCTCTGTAAACCTGAACAATACAGCCCTGTACACTTTCTGTAAACCCTGAACAATACAGCCCTGTACACTCTCTGTAAACCTGAACAATACAGCCCTGTACACTTACAGAAAACCCTGAACAATACAGCCCTGTACACTCTCTGTATACCCTGAACAATACAGCCCTGTGCACTCTCTGTATACCCTGAACAATACAGCCCTGTACAATCACAAAAAACCCTGAACAATACAGCCCTGTACACTGACAGAACACCCTGAACAATACAGCCCTGTACACTCTCTGTACACCCTGAACAATACAGCACGGTACACTCTCTGTAAACCCTGAACAATACAGCCCTGGACACTCACAGTGAACACTGAACAATACAGCCCTGTACGCTCACAGTAAACCATGAACAATACAGCCATGTACACTCTCTGCACACCATGAACAGTACAGCAGTGTACACTCTCTGTAAACCCTGAACGATACAGCCCTGTACACTCTCTGTAAACCCTGAACAATACAGCCCTGTAGACTCACAGTAAACCCTGAACAATACAGCCCTGTACACTCTCTGTATACCCTGAACAATACAATGCTGTACACTCTCTGTATACCCTGAACAATACAACCCTGTAAACTCTCTGTAAACCCTGAACAATACAGCCCTGTGCACTCTGTGTACACCCTGAACAATACAGCCCTGTAGACTCACAGTAAACCCTGAACAATACAGCCCAGTACACTCTCTGTATACCCTGAACAATACAATGCTGTACACTCTCTGTATACCCTGAACAATACAACCCTGTAAACTCTCTGTAAACCCTGAACAATACAGCCCTGTGCACTCTGTGTACACCCTGAACAATACAGCCCTGTATACTCTCTGTAAACCCTGAACAATACAACCCTGTACACTCTCTGTATACCCTGAACAATACAGCCGTGTACACTCAGAGTAAACCCTGAACAATACAACCCTGTACACTCACAGTAAATCCTGAACAATAAAGCTGTGTACACTCTCTGTACACCCTGAACAATACAGCCCTGCACACTCACAGTAAACCCTGAACAATACAGCCCTGTACACTCACAGTAAACCCTGAACAATACAGCCCTGTACGCTCTCTGTACACCCTAACAATACAGCCCTGTACACTCTCTGTAAACCCTGAACAATACAGCCGTGTACACTCTCTGCACACCCTGAACAATACAGCCCTGTACACTCACAGTAAAACCTGAACATTACATCCGTGTACACTCTCTGTACACCCTGAACAATACAGCCCTGCACACTCACAGTAAACCCTGAACAATACAGCCCTGTACGCTCTCTGTACACCCTAACAATACAGCCCTGTACACTCTCTGTTAACCCTGAACAATACAGCCCTGTACTCTCTCTGTAAACCCTGAACAATACAGCCCTGTACACTCACAGTAAACCCTGAACAATACAGCCCTGTACGCTCTCTGTACACCCTAACAATACAGCCCTGTACACTCTCTGTAAACCCTGAACAATACAACCCTGTACACTCTCTGTATACCCTGAACAATACAGCCCTGTACACTCACAGTACACCCTGAACAATACAGCCCTGTACACTCTCTGTAAACCTGAACAATACAGCCCTGTACACTCTCTGTTAACCCTGAACAATACAGCCCTGTACACTCACAGTAAACCCTGAACAATACAGCCCTGTACGCTCTCTGTACACCCTAACAATACAGCCCTGTACACTCTCTGTAAACCCTGAACAATACAGCCCTGTACACTCTCTGTACAACCGAACAATACAGCCCTGTACACACTCTGTATACCCTGAACAATACAGCCCTATACACTCACAGTAAACACTGAACAATACAGCCCTGTACGCTCACAGTAAACCATGAACAATACAGCCATGTACACTCTCTGCACACCCTGAACAATACAGCAGTGTACACTCTCTGTAAACCCTGAACGATACAGCCCTGTACACTCTCTGTAAACCCTGAACAATACAGCCCTGTAGACTCACAGTAAACCCTGAACAATACAGCCCTGTACACTCTCTGTACACCCTAACAATACAGCCCAGTACACTCTCTGTATACCCTGAACAATACAATGCTGTACACTCTCTGTATACCCTGAACAATACAAACCTGTAAACTCTCTGTAAACCCTGAACAATACAGCCCTGTGCACTCTGTGTACACCCTGAACAATACAGCCCTGTATACTCTCTGTAAACCCTGAACAATACAACCCTGTACACTCTCTGTATACCCTGAACAATACAGCCGTGTACACTCAGAGTAAACCCTGAACAATACAACCCTGTACACTCACAGTAAACCCTGAACAATAAAGCTGTGTACACTCTCTGTACACCTGAACAATACAGCCCTGCACACTCACAGTAAACCCTGAACAATACAGCCCTGTACGCTCTCTGTACAACCTAACAATACAGACCTGTACACTATCTGTTAACCCTGAACAATACAGCCCTGTACACTCTCAGTAAACCCTGAATAATACAGCCCTGTACACTCACAGTAAACCCTGAACAATACAGCCCTGTACGCTCTCTGTACACCCTAACAATACAGCCCTGTACACTCTCTGTAAACCCTGAACAATACAACCCTGTACACTCTCTGTATACCCTGAACAATACAGCCCTGTACACTCACAGTACACCCTGAACAATACAGCCCTGTACACTCTCTGTAACCCTGAACAATACAGCCCTGTACACTCTCTGTTAACCCTGAACAATACAGCCCTGTACACTCACAGTAAACCCTGAACAATACAGCCCTGTACGCTCTCTGTACACCCTAACAATACAGCCCTGTACACTCTCTGTAAACCCTGAACAATACAGCCCTGTACACTCTCTGTACAACCGAACAATACAGCCCTGTACACACTCTGTATACCCTGAACAATACAGCCCTATACACTCACAGTAAACCCTGAACAATACAGCCCTGTACACTCTCTGTACACCCTGAACAATACAGCCGTGTACACTCTCTGTACACCCTGAACAATACAGCCCTGTACACTCTCTGTAAACCCTGAACAATACAGACCTGTACACTCTCTGTATACCCTGAACAATACAGCCCTGTACGCTTCCAGTAAACCCTGAACAATACAGACCTGTACACTCTCTGTTTACCCTGAACAATACAGCCCTGTACACTCTCTGTACACCTGAACAATACAGCCCTGTACACTCACAGAAAACCCTGAACAATACAGCCCTGTAAACTGACAGTACACCCTGAACAAGACAGCCCTGTACACTCTCTGTAAACCCTGAACAATACAGCCCTGTACACTTTCTGTAAACCCTGAACAATACAGCCCTGTACACTCTCTGTAAACCCTGAACAATACAGCCCTGTACACTTACAGAAAACCCTGAACAATACAGCCCTGTACACTCTCTGTATACCCTGAACAATACAGCCCTGTACACTCTCTGTATACCCTGAACAATACAGCCCTGTACAATCACAAAAAACCCTGAACAATACAGCCCTGTACACTGACAGAACACCCTGAACAATACAGCCCTGTACACTCTCTGTACACCCTGAACAATACAGCACGGTACACTCTCTGTAAACCCTGAACAATACAGCCCTGGACACTCACAGTGAACACTGAACAATACAGCCCTGTACGCTCACAGTAAACCATGAACAATACAGCCATGTACACTCTCTGCACACCATGAACAGTACAGCAGTGTACACTCTCTGTAAACCCTGAACGATACAGCCCTGTACACTCTCTGTAACCCTGAACAATACAGCCCTGTAGACTCACAGTAAACCCTGAACAATACAGCCCTGTACACTCTCTGTACACCCTAACAATACAGCCCAGTACACTCTCTGTATACCCTGAACAATACAATGCTGTACACTCTCTGTATACCCTGAACAATACAACCCTGTAAACTCTCTGTAAACCCTGATCAATACAGCCCTGTGCACTCTGTGTACACCCTGAACAATACAGCCCTGTATACTCTCTGTAAACCCTGAACAATACAACCCTGTACACTCTCTGTATACCCTGAACAATACAGCCGTGTACACTCAGAGTAAACCCTGAACAATACAACCCTGTACACTCACAGTAAATCCTGAACAATAAAGCTGTGTACACTCTCTGTACACCCTGAACAATACAGCCCTGCACACTCACAGTAAACCCTGAACAATACAGCCCTGTACACTCACAGTAAACCTGAACAATACAGCCCTGTACGCTCTCTGTACACCCTAACAATACAGCCCTGTACACTCTCTGTAAACCCTGAACAATACAGCCGTGTACACTCTCTGCACACCCTGAACAATACAGCCCTGTACACTCACAGTAAAACCTGAACATTACAACCGTGTACACTCTCTGTACACCCTGAACAATACAGCCCTGCACACTCACAGTAAACCCTGAACAATACAGCCCTGTACGCTCTCTGTACACCCTAACAATACAGCCCTGTACACTCTCTGTTAACCCTGAACAATACAGCCCTGTACACTCTCTGTAAACCCTGAACAATACAGCCCTGTACACTCTCACAGTAAACCCTGAACAATACAGCCCTGTACGCTCTCTGTACACCCTAACAATACAGCCCTGTACACTCTCTGTAAACCCTGAACAATACAACCCTGTACACTCTCTGTATACCCTGAACAATACAGCCCTGTACACTCACAGTACACCCTGAACAATACAGCCCTGTACACTCTCTGTAAACCCTGAACAATACAGCCCTGTACACTCTCTGTTAACCCTGAACAATACAGCCCTGTACACTCACAGTAAACCCTGAACAATACAGCCCTGTACGCTCTCTGTACACCCTAACAATACAGCCCTGTACACTCTCTGTAAACCCTGAACAATACAGCCCTGTACACTCTCTGTACAACCGAACAATACAGCCCTGTACACACTCTGTATACCCTGAACAATACAGCCCTATACACTCACAGTAAACCCTGAACAATACAGCCCTGTACACTCTCTGTACACCCTGAACAATACAGCCGTGTACACTCTCTGTACACCCTGAACAATACAGCCCTGTACACTCTCTGTAAACCCTGAACAATACTGACCTGTACACTCTCTGTATACCCTGAACAATACAGCCCTGTACGCTTCCAGTAAACCCTGAACAATACAGACCTGTACACTCTCTGTTTACCCTGAACAATACAGCCCTGTACACTCACAGTAAACCCTGAACAATACAGCCCTGTAAACTCTCTGTACGCCCTAACAATACAGCCCTGTACACTCACTGTATACCCTGAACAATACAGCCCTGTACACTCTCTGTACACCCTGAACAATACAGCCCTGTACACTCTCTGTATACCCTGAACAATACAGCCCTGTACACTCACTGTAAACCCTGAACAATACAGCCCTGTACACTCTCTGTACACCCTGAACAATACAGCCCTGTACACTCTCTGTATACCCTGAACAATACAGCCCTGTACACTCTCTGTAACCCTGAACAATACAGCCCTGTACACTCTCTGTACACCCTGAACAATACAGCCCTGTACACTCTCTGTATACCCTGAACAATACAGCCCTGTACACTCACAGTAAAACCTGAACATTACAACCGTGTACACTCTCTGTACACGCTGAACAATACAGCCCTGTACACTCTCTGCAAACCCTGAACAATACAGCCCTGTACACTCACAGAAAACCCTGAACAATACAGACCTGTACACTGACAGTACAACCTGAACAATACAGCCCTGCACACTCTCTGTAAACCCTGAACAATAGAGCCCTGTACACTTTCTGTAAACCCTGAACAATACAGCCCTGTACACTCTCTGTAAACCCTGAACAATACAGCCCTGTACACTCTCTGTACACCCGAACAATACAGCCCTGTACACTCTCTGTAAACCCTGAACAATACAGCCCTATACACTCTCTCTACACGCTGAACAATACAGCCCTGTATACTCTCTGTAAACCCTGAACAATTCAGCCCTGTACACTCTCTGTATACCCTGAAAAATACAGCCCTGTACACTCACAGTAAACCCTGAACAATACAGCCCTGTACACTCACAGAAAACCCTGAACAATACAGCCCTGTACACTCACAGTAAACCCTGAACAAGACAGCCCTGTACACTCTCTGTAAACCCTGAACAATACAGCCCTGTACACTTTCTGTAAACCCTGAACAATACAGCCCTGTACACTCTCAGAAAACCCTGAACAATACAGCCCTGTACACTCTCTGTAAACCCTGAACAATACAGCCCTGTACACTCTCTGTAAACCCTGAACAATACAGCCCTGTACACTCTCTGTAAACCCTGAACAATACAGCCCTGTACACTCTCAGTACACCCTGAACAATACAGCCCTGTACACTCTCTGCAAACCCTGAACAATACAGCCCTGTACACTCTCTGTAAACCCTGAACAATACAGCCCTGTACGCTCACTGTAAACCCTGAACAATACAGCCCTGTACTCTCTCTGTAAACCCTGAACAATACAGCCCTGTGCACTCTCTGTACACCCTGAACAATACAGCCCTGTATACTCTGTAAACCCTGAACAATACAGCCCTATACACTCTCTGTACACCCTGAACAATACAGCCCTGTACACTCTCTGTAAACCCTGAACAATACAGCCCTGTACACTCCCAGTAAACCCTGAACAATACAGCCCCGTACACTCTCTGTACACCCTGAACAATACAGCCCTGTACACTCTCTGTATTTCCTGAACAATACAGCCAAGTAAGCTCTCTGTAAACCCTGAACAATACAGCCCTGTGCACTCTCTGTACACCCTGAACAATACAGCCCTGTACACTCTCTGTAACCCTGAACAATACAGCCCTGTACACTCACTGTAAACCCTGAACAATACAGCCCTGTACACTCTCTGTACACCCTGAATGATACAGCCCTGTACACTCTCTGTAAACCCTGAACAAGACAGCCCTGTACACTCTCTGTAAACCCTGAACAATACAGACCTGTACACTCTCTGTAAACCCTGAACAATACAGCCCTATACACTCACAGTAAACCCTGAACAATACAGCCGTGTACACTCTCTGCACACCCTGAACAATACAGCCCTGTACACTCACAGTAAAACCTGAACAATACAGCCGTGTACACTCTCTGTACACCCTGAACAATACAGCCCTGTACACTCACAGTAAACCCTGAACAATACAGCCCTGTACACTCTCTGTACACCCTGAACAATACAGCCCTGTACACTCTCTGTTAACCCTGAACAATACAGCCCTGTACACTCTCTGTAAACCCTGAACAATACAGCCCTGTACACTCACAGTAAACCCTGAACAATACAGCCCTGTACACTCTCTGTACACCCTGAACAATACAGCCCTGTACACTCTCTGTAAACCCTGAACAATACAACCCTGTACACTCTCTGTATACCCTGAACAATACAGCCCTGTACACTCACAGTACACCCTGAACAATACAGCCCTGTACACTCTCTGTAAACCCTGAACAATACAGCCCTGTACACTCTCTGTAAACCCTGAACAATACAGCCCTGTACACTCACAGTAAACCCTGAACAATACAGCCCTGTACGCTCTCTGTACACCCTAACAATACAGCCCTGTACACTCTCTGTAAACCCTGAACAATACAGCCCTGTACACTCTCTGTACAACCGAACAATACAGCCCTGTACACTCTCTGTATACCCTGAACAATACAGCCCTGTACACTCACAGTAAACCCTGAACAATACAGCCCTGTACACTCTCTGTACACCCTGAACAATACAGCCGTGTACACTCTCTGTACACCCTGAACAATACAGCCCTGTACACTCTCTGTAAACCCTGAACAATACTGCCCTGTACACTCTCTGTACCCTGAACAATACAGCCCTGTACGCTTCCAGTAAACCCTGAACAATACAGACCTGTACACTCTCTGTTTACCCTGAACAATACAGCCCTGTACACTCTCAGTAAACCCTGAACAATACAGCCCTGTAAACTCTCTGTAAACCCTGAACAATACAGCCCTGTACACTCTCTGTACGCCCTGAACAATACAGCCCTGTACACTCACTGTAAACCCTGAACAATACAGCCCTGTACACTCTCTGTACACCCTGAACAATACAGCCCTGTACACTCTCTGTATACCCTGAACAAGACAGCCGTGTACACTCAGAGTAAACCATGAACAATACAGCCCTGTACACTCTCTGTACACCCTGAACAATACAGCCCTGTACACTCTCTGTATACCCTGAACAATACAGCCCTGTATATTCTCTGTAAACCCTGAACAATACAGCCCTATACACTCTCTGTACACCCTGAACAATACAGCCCGGTACACTCTCTGTATACCCTGAACAATACAGCCCTGTACACTCACAGTAAACCCTGAACATTACAGCCCTGTACACTCTCTGTACACCCTGAACAATACAGCCCTGTACACTCTCTGTAAACCCTGAACAATACAGCCCTGTACACTCACAGAAAACCCTGAACAATACAGCCCTGTACACTGACAGTACAACCTGAACAATACAGCCCTGCACACTCTCTGTAAACCCTGAACAATACAGCCCTGTACACTCTCTGTAAACCTGAACAATACAGCCCTGTACACTCTCTGTATACCCTGAACAATACAGCCCCGTACACTCTCTGTACACTCGAACAATACAGCCCTGTATACTCTCTGTATACCCTGAACAATTCAGCCCTGTATATTCTCTGTAAACCCTGAACAATACAGCCCTGTACACTCTCTGTACACGCTGAACAATACAGCCCTGTACACTCTCTGTATACCCTGAACAATTCAGCCCTGTACACTCTAGGCATACCCTGAACAATACAGCCCTGTACACTCACAGTAAACCCTGAACAATACAGCCCTGTACACTCTCTGTACACCCTGAACAATACAGCCCTGTACACTCACAGTAAACCCTGAACAATACAGCCCTGTACACTCACAGTACACCCTGAACAAGACAGCCCTGTACACTCTCTGTAAACCCTGAACAATACAGCCCTGTACACTTCTGTAAACCCTGAACAATACAGCCCTGTACACTCTCTGTAAAACCTGAACAATACAGCCCTGTACACTCTCTGTAAACCCTGAACAATACAGCCCTGTACACTCTCTGTAACCCTGAACAATACAGCCCTGTACACTCTCTGTAAACCCTGAACAATACAGCCCTGTACACTCTCTGTACACCCTGAACAATACAGCCCTGTACACTCTCTGTAAACCCTGAACAATACAGCCCTGTACACTCTCTGTACACCCTGAACAATACAGCCCTGTACACTCTCTGCATACCCTGAACAATACAGCCCTGTACACTCTCTGTAAACCCTGAACAATACAGCCCTGTACGCTCTCTGTAAACCCTGAACAATACAGCCCTGTACACTCTCTGTAAACCCTGAACAATACAGCCCTGTGCACTCTCTGTACACCCTGAACAATACAGCCCTGTATACTCTGTAAACCCTGAACAATACAGCCCTATACACTCTCTGTAAACCCTGAACAATACAGCCCTGTACACTCTCTGTAAACCCTGAACAATACAGCCCTGTACACTCACAGTAAACCCTGAACAATACAGCCCTGTACACTCTCTGTACACCCTGAACAATACAGCCCTGTACACTCTCTGTAAACCCTGAACAATACAGCCCTGTACGCTCTCTGTACACCCTGAACAATACAGCCCTGTGCACTCTCTGTACACCCTGAACAATACAGCCTGTACACTCTCTGTACCCTGAACAATACAGCCCCATACACTGACAGTAAACCCTGAACAATACAGCCCTGTACACTCTCTGTACACCCTGAATGATACAGCCCTGTACACTCTCTGTAAACCCTGAACAAGACAGCCCTGTACACTCACAGTAAACCCTGAACAATACAGACCTGTACACTCTCTGTTAACCCTGAACAATACAGCCCTATACACTCTCTGTAAACCCTGAACAATACAGCCGTGTACACTCTCTGCACACCCTGAACAATACAGCCCTGTACACTCTCTGTAAACCCTGAACAATACAGCCCTGTACACTCTCTGTAAACCCTGAACAATACAGCCCTGTACGCTCACAGTAAACCCTGAAAAATATAGCCCTGTACACTCTCTGTAAACCCTGAACGATACAGCCCTGTACACTCTCTGCACACCCTGAACAATACAGCCCTGTACACTCACAGTAAACCCTGAACAATGCAGCCCTGTACACTCTCTGTACACCCACACAATACAGCCCTGTACACTCTCTGTATACCCTGAACAATACAATCCTGTAAACTCTCTGTAAACCCTGAACAATACAGCCCTGTGCACTCTGTGTACACCCTGAACAATACAGCCCTGAACACTCTCTGTAAACCCTGAACAATACAGCCCTGTACACTCACAGTAAACCCTGAACAATACAGCCCTGTACGCTCTCTGTACACCCTAACAATACAGCCCTGTACACTCTCTGTATACCATGAACAATACAGCCCTGTACACTCTGTGTACACCCTGAACAATACAGCCCTGTATACTGTCTTTAACCCTGAACAATACAGCCCTATACACTCTCTGTACACCCTGAACAATACAGCCCTGTACACTCTCTGTAAACCCTGAACAATACAGCCCTGTACACTCCCAGTAAACCCTGAACAATACAGCCCCGTACACTCTCTGTACACCCTGAACAATACAGCCCTGTACACTCTCTGTAAACCCTGAACAATACAGCCAAGTAAGCGCTCTGTACACCCTGAACAATACAACCCTGTGCACTCTGTGTGCACCATGAACAATACAGCCCTGTATACTCACTGCATACCCTGAACAATCCAGCCCCATACACTGACAGTAAACCCTGAACAATACAGCCCTGTACACTCTCTGTACACCCTGAACAATACAGCCCTGTACACTCTCTGAAAACCCTGAACGAGACAGCCCTGTACGCTCACAGTAAACCCTGAACAATACAGACCTGTACACTCTCTGTTAACCCTGAACAATACAGCCCTGTACACTCACAGTAAACCCTGAACAATACAGCCGTGTACACTCTCTGCACACCCTGAACAATACAGCCCTGTACACTCTCTGTAAACCCTGAACAATACAGCCTTGTACACTCTCTGCATACCCTGAACAATACAGCCCTGTACACTCACAGTAAACCCTGAAAAATACAGCCCTGTACACTCTCCGTAAACCCTGAACAATACAGCCTTGTACACTCTCTGCACACCCTGAACAATACAGCCCTGTACACTCACAGTAAACCCTGAACAATACAGCCCTGTACACTCTCTGTACACCCACACAATACAGCCCTGTACACTCTCTGTATACCCTCAACAATACAATCCTGTAAACTCTCTGTAAACCCTGAACAATACAGCCCTGTGCACTCTGTGTACACCCTGAACAATACAACCCTGAACACTCTCTGTAAACCCTGAACAATACAGCCCTGTACACTCACAGTAAACCCTGAACAATAAAGCCCTGTACGCTCTCTGTACACCCTAACAATACAGCCCTGTACACTCTCTGTATACCATGAACAATACAGCCCTGTGCACTCTGTGTACACCCTGAACAATACAGCCCTGTATACTGTCTTTAACCCTGAACAATACAGCCCTATACACTCTCTGTACACCCTGAACAATACAGCCCTGTACACTCTCTGTAAACCCTGAACAATACAGCCCTGTACACTCTCTGTAAACCCTGAACAATACAGCCCTGTACACTCTCTGTACACCCTGAACAATACAGCCCTGTACACTCTCTGTAACCCTGAACAATACAGCCCTGTAAGCTCTCTGTACACCCTGAACAATACAGCCCTGTACACTCTGTGTACACCATGAACAATACAGCCCTGTATACTCACTGCATACCCTGAACAATCCAGCCCTGTACACTCACAGTAAACCCTGAACAATACAGCCCTGTACACTCTCTGTACACCCTGAACAATACAGCCCTGTACACTCTCTGTATACCCTGAACGAGACAGCCCTGTACGCTCACAGTAAACCCTGAACAACAGAGACCTGTACACTCTCTGTAAACCCTGAACAATACAGCCCTATACACTCACAGTAAACCCTGAACAATACAGCCCTGTACACTCTCTGCACACCCTGAACAATACAGCCCTGTACACTCTCTGTAAACCCTGAACAATACAGCCCTGTACACTCTCTGTATACCCTGAACAATACAGCCCTGTACACTCACAGTAAACCCTGAAAAATATAGCCCTGTACACTCTCCGTAAACCCTGAACGATACAGCCTTGTACACTCTCTGCACACCCTGAACAATACAGCCCTGTACACTCACAGTAAACCCTGAACAATGCAGCCCTGTACGCTCTCTGTACACCCTCACAATACAGCCCTGTACACTCTCTGTATACCCTGAACAATACAGCCCTGTAAACTCTCTGTAAACCCTGAACAATACAGCCCTGTGCACTCTGTGTACACCCTGAACAATACAGCCCTGAACACTCTCTGTAAACCCTGAACAATACAGCCCTGTACACTCACAGTAAACCCTGAACAATACAGCCCTGTACACACTCTGTACACCCTAACAATACAGCCCTGTACACTCTCTGTATACCATGAACAATACAGCCCTGTGCACTCTGTGTACACCCTGAACAATACAGCCCTGTATACTGTCTGTAACCCTGAACAATACAGCCCTATACACTCTCTGTACATCCTGAACAATTCAGCCCTGTACACTCACAGTAAACCCAGAACAATACAGCCCTGTACACTCTCTGTAAACCCTGAACAATACAGCCCTGTACACTCTCAGTAAACCCTGAACAATACAGCCCTGTACACTCTCTGTACACCCTGAACAATACAGCCCAGTACACTCTCTGTAAACCCTGAACGATACAGCCCTGTACACTCTCTGTATACCCTGAACAATACAGCCCTGTACGCTCACAGTAAACCCTGAACAATACAGCCCTGTACACTCTCTGTAAACCCTGAACAATACAGCCCTGTACACTCACAGTAAACCCTGAACAATACAGCCCTGTACACTCTCTGTACACCCTGAACAATACAGCCCTGTACACTCTCTGTATACCCAGAACAATACAGCCCTGTACACTCTCTGTAAACCCTGAACAATACAGCCCTGTACACTCTCTGTACCCTGAACAATACAGCCCTGTACACTCTCTGTAAACCCTGAACAATACAGCCCTATACACTCTCTGTACACCCTGAACAATACAGCCCGTACACTCTCTGTACACGCTGAACAATACAGCCCTGTACACTCTCTGTAAACCCTGAACAATACAGCCCTGTACACTCACAGAAACCCTGAACAATACAGACCTGTACACTGACAGTAAACCCTGAACAATACAGCCCTGTACACTCTCTGTAAACCCTGAACAATACAGCCCTGTACACTTTCTGTAAACCCTGAACAATACAGCCCTGTACACTCTCTGTAAACCCTGAACAATACAGCCCTGTACACTCTCTGTACACCCGAACAATACAGCCCTGTACACTCTCTGTAAACCCTGAACAATACAGCCCTGTACACTCTCTGTATACCCTGAACAATACAGCCCTGTACACTCACAGTAAACCTGAACAATACAGCCCTGTACACTCTCTGTAAACCCTGAACAATACAGCCCTGTACACTCACAGAAAACCCTGAACAATACAGCCCTGTACACTCTCTGTACACCCTAACAATACAGCCCTGTACACTCTCTGTATACCCTGAACAATACAGCCCTATACACTCTCTGTACACCCTGAACAATACAACCCTGTACACTCTCTGTATAAACTGAACAATACAGCCCTGTACACTCAGTGTAAACCCTGAACAATACAGCCCGTACACTCTCTGTATACCCTGAACAATACAACCCTGTACACTCACAGTAAACCCTGAACAATACAGCCGTGTACACTCTCTGTACACCCTGAACAATACAGCCCTGTACACTCTCTGTAAACCCTGAACAATACAGCCCTGTACACTCTCAGTAAACCCTGAACAATACAGCCCTGTACACTCTCTGTACACCCTGAACAATACAGCCCTGTACACTCTCTGTATACCATGAACAATACAGCCCTGTACACTCTCTGTAAACCCTGAACAATACAGCCCTGTGCACTCTGTGTACACCCTGAACAATACAACCCTGTACACTCTCTGTACATCCTGAACAATTCAGCCCTGTACACTCACAGTAAACCCTGAACAATACAGCCCTGTACACTGACAGTACACCCTGAACAATACAGCCCTGTACACTCTCTGTACACCCTGAACAATACAGCCCTGTACACTCTCTGTAAACCCTGAACAATACAGCCCTGTACACTCACTGTAAACCCTGAACAATACAGCCCTGTACACACTCCGTAAGACCTGAGCAATACAGTCCAGTACACTCTCTGTAAACCCCGAACAATACAGCCCTGTACACTCACAGTAAACCTGAACAATACAGCCCTACATACTCTCTGTAAACCATGAACAATACAGCCCTGTACACTCTCTGTAAATCCTGAACAATACAGCCCTGTACACTCTCAGTAAACCCTGAACAATACAGCCCTGTGCACTCTCTGTAAACCCTGAACAATAAAGCCCTGTACACTCTCTGTAAACCCTGAACAATACAGCCCTGTACACTCTCTGTAAACCCTGAACAATACAGTCCTGTACACTCTCTGTAAACCCTGAACAATACAGCCATGTACACTCTCTGTAAACCCTGAACAATACAGCCCTATACACTCTCTGTAAACCCTGAACAATACAGCCCTGTACACTCTCTGTACACCCTGAACAATACAGCCGTGTACACTCTCTGTACACCCTGAACAATACAGCCCTGTACACTCTCTGTAAACCCTGAACAATACAGCCCTGTACACTCTCTGTATACCCTGAACAATACAGCCCTCTACACTCACAGTAAACCCTGAACAATACAGACCTGTACACTCTCTGTATACCCTGAACAATACAGCCCTGCACACTCTCTGTAAACCCTGAACAATACAGCCCTGTAAACTCTCTGTAAACCCTGAACAATACAGCCCAGTACACTCTCTGTATACCATGAACAATACAGCCCTGTACACTCTCTGTAAACCCTGAACAATACAGCCCTGTACGCTCACAGTAAACCCTGAACAATACAGCCCTGTACACTGACAGTACACCCTGAACAATACAGCCCTGTACACTCTCTGTACACCCGAACAATACAGCCCTGTATACTCTCTGTATACCCTGAACAATACAGCCCTGTATATTCTCTGTAAACCCTGAACAATACAGCCCTATACACTCTCTGTACACCCTGAACAATACAGCCCGGTACACTCTCTGTATACCCTGAACAATACAGCCCTGAACACTCACAGTAAACCCTGAACAATACAGCCGTGTACACTCTCTGTACACCCTGAACAATACAGCCCTGTACACTCTCTGTAAACCCTGAACAATACAGCCCTGTACACTCACAGAAACCCTGAACAATACAGCCGTGTACACTCTCTGTACACCCTGAACAATACAGCCCTGTGTACTCTCTGGATACCCTGAACAATACAGCCCTGTATACTCTCTGTAAACCCTGAACAATACAGCCCTGTACACACTCCGTAAGCCCTGAGCAATACAGTCCAGTACACTCTCTGTAAACCCCGAGCAATACAGCCCTGTACACTCACAGTAAACCCTGAACAATACAGCCCTACATACTCTCTGTAAACCATGAACAATACAGACCTGCACACTCTCTGTAAATCCTGACCAACCCAGCCCTGTACACTCTCAGTAAATCCTGAACAATACAGTCCTGTACACTATCTGTAAACCCTGAACAATACAGCCCTGTACACTCTCTGTAAACCCTGAACAATACAGCCCTGTACACTCTCTGTAAACCCTGAACAATACAGCCTGTACACTCTCTGTAAACCCTGAACAATACAGACCTGTACACTCTCTGTATACCCTGAACAATACAGTCCTGTACACTCACAGTAAACCCTGAACAATACAGCCCTGTACACTCTCTGTAAACCCTGAACAATACAGCCCTGTACACTCTCTGTATACCATGAACAATACAGCCCTGTACACTCTCTGTAAACCCTGAACAATACAGCCCTGTACACTCTCTGTATACCCTGAACAATACAGCCCTGTACACTCACAGTACACCCTGAACAATACAGCCATGTACACTCTCTGTACACCCTAACAATACAGCCCTGTATACTCACTGTAAACCCTGAACAATACAGCCCTGTATATTCTCTGTAACCCCTGAACAATACAGCCCTATACACTCTCTGTACACCCTGAACAATACAGTCCTGTACACTCTCTGTATACCCTGAACAATACAGCCGTGTACACTCACAGTAAACCATGAACAATACAGCCCTGTACACTCTCTGTACACCCTGTACAATACAGCCCTGTACACTCTCTGTATACCCTGAACAATACAGCCGTGTACACTCAGAGTAAACCATGAACAATACAGCCCTGTACACTCTCTGTACACCCTGAACAATACAGCCCTGTATACTCTCTGTTTACCCTGAACAATACAGCCCTGTATGTTCTCTGTAAACCCTGAACAATACAGCCCTATACACTCTCTGTACACCCTGAACAATACAGTCCGGTACACTCTCTGTATACCCTGAACAATACAGCCCTGTACACTCACATTAAACCCTGAACAATACAGCCGTGTACACTCTCTGTACACCCTGAACAATACAGCCCTATACACTCACAGTAAACCCTGAACAATACAGCCCTGTACACTCTCTGTACACCCTGAACAATACAGCCCTGTATACTCTCTGTAAACCCTGAACAATACACAGCCCTGTACACTCTCTGTAAACCCTGAACAATACAGCCCTATACACTCTCTGTACACCCTGAACAATACAGTCCGGTACACTCTCTGTATACCCTGAACAATACAGCCCTGTACACTCACATTAAACCCTGAACAATACAGCCGTGTACACTCTCTGTACACCCTGAACAATACAGCCCTGTACACTCTCTTTAAACCCTGAACAATACAGCCCTGTACACTCACAGAAAACCCTGAACAATACAGCCCTGTACACTCTCTGTACACCATGAACAATACAGCCCTGTACACTCTCGGTAAACCCTGAACAATACAGCCCTGTACACTCTCTGTATACCCTGAACAATACAGCCCTGTACGCTCACAGTAAACCCTGAACAATACAGACCTGTACACTCTCTGTATACCCTGAACAATACAGCCCTGTACACTCACAGTAAACCCTGAACAATACAGTCCTGTACACTCTCTGTAAACCCTGAACAATACAGCCCTGTACACTCTCTGTATGCCATGAACAATACAGCCCTGCAAACTCTCTGTAAACCCTGAACAATACAGCCCTGTGCACTCTGTGTACACCCTGAACAATACAGCCCTGTACACTCTCTGTATATCCTGAACAATACAGCCCTGTACTCTCACAGTAAACCCTGAACAGTACAGCCCTGTACACTGACAGTACACCCTGAACAATACAGCCCTGTACACTCTCTGTACACCCAAACAATACAGCCCTGTATACTCACTGTATATCCTGAACAATACAGCCCTGTATATTCTCTGTAACCCTGAACAATACAGCCCTATACTCTCTCTGTACACCCTGAACAATACAGCCCTGTACACTCTCTGTATACCCTGAACAATACAGCCCTGTACACTCTGAGTAAACCATGAACAATACAGCCCTGTACACTCTCTGTACACCCTGTACAATACAGCCCTGTACACTCTCTGTATACCCTGAACAATAAAGCCGTGTACACTCAGAGTAAACCCTGAACAATACAGCCCTGTACACTCTCTGTACACCCTGAACAATACAGCCCTGTATACTCTCTGTTTACCCTGAACAATACAGCCCTGTATGTTCTCTGTAAACCCTGAAAAATACAGCCCTATACACTCTCTGTACACCCTGAACAATACAGTCCGGTACACTCTCTGTATACCCTGAACAATACAGCCCTGTACACTCACATTAAACCCTGAACAATACAGCCGTGTACACTCTCTGTACACCCTGAACAATACAGCCCTATACACTCACAGTAAACCCTGAACAATACAGCCCTGTACACTCTCCGTACACCCTGAACAATACAGCCCTGTATACTCTCTGTTTACCCTGAACAATACAGCCCTGTATGTTCTCTGTAAACCCTGAACAATACAGCCCTGTACACTCTCTGTACACCCTGAACAATACAGTCCGGTACACTCTCTGTATACCCTGAACAATACAGCCCTGTACACTCACATTAAACCCTGAACAATACAGCCGTGTACACTCTCTGTACACCCTGAACAATACAGCCCTGTACACTCTCTTTAAACCCTGAACAATACAGCCCTGTACACTCACAGAAAACCCTGAACAATACAGCCCTGTACACTGACAGTACACCCTGAACAATACAGCCCTGTACACTCTCTGTAAACCCTGAACAATACAGCCCTGTACACTTTTTGTAAACCCTGAACAATACAGCCCTGTACACTCTCTGTATACCCTGAACAATACAGCCCTGTATACTGTCTGTAAACCCTGAACAATACAGCCCTGTAAACTCTCCGTATACCCTGAACAATTCAGCCCTGTATATTCTCTGTAAACCCTGAACAATACAGCCCTATACACTCTCTGTACACCCTGAACAATACAGCCCGGTACACTCTCTGTATACCCTGAACAATACAGCCGTGTACACTCAGAGTAAACCATGAACAATACAGCCCTGTACACTCTCTGTACACCCTAACAATACAGCCCTGTATACTCTCTGTATACCCTGAACAATACAGCCCTGTATATTCTCTGTAAACCCTGAACAATACAGCCCTATACACTCTCTGTACACCCTGAACAATACAGCCCGGTACACTCTCTGTATACCGTGAACAATACAGCCCTGTACACTCACAGTAAACCCTGAACAATACAGCCGTGTACACTCTCTGTACACCCTGAACAATACAGCCCTGTACACTCTCTGTAAACCCTGAACAATACAGCCCTGACACTCACAGAAAACCCTGAACAATACAGCCCTGTACACTGACAGTACACCCTGAACAATACAGCCCTGTACACTCTCTGTAAACCCTGAACAATACAGCCCTGTACACTGACAGTACACCCTGAACAATACAGCCCTGTACACTCTCTGTAAACCCTGAACAATACAGCCCTGTACACTCTCTGTACACCCGAACAATACAGTCCTGTACACTATCTGCATACCCTGAACAATATAGCCCTATACACTCTCTGTATACCCTGAACAATACAGCCCTGTACACTCACAGAAAACCCTGAACAATACAGCCCTGTACACTGACAGTACACCCTGAACAATACAGCCCTGTACACTCTCTGTACACCCTAACAATACAGCCCAGTACATTCTCTGTATACCCTGAACAATACAGTCCTGTAAACTCTCTGTAAACCCTGAACAATACAGCCCTGTGCACTCTGTGTACACCCTGAACAATACAGCCCTGTATACTCTCTGTAAACCCTGAACAATACAGCCCTGTACACTCTCTGTATACCCTGAACAATACAGCCCTGTACACTCACAGTAAACCCAGAACAATACAGCCCTGTACACTGACAGTACACCCTGAACAATACAGCCCTGTACACTCTCTGTAAACCCTGAACAATACAGCCCTGTACACTCTCTGTAAACCCTGAACAATACAGCCCTGTGCACTCTGTGTACACCCTGAACAATACAGCCCTGTATACTGTCTGTAAACCCTGAACAATACAGCCCGATACACTCTCTGTTCATCCTGAACAATTCAGCCCTGTACACTCACAGTAAACCCTGAACAATACAGCCCTGTACACTGACTGAACACCCTGAACAATACAGCCCTGTACACTCTCTGTACTCCCTGAACAAGACAGCACTGTACACTCTCTGTAATCCCTGAACAGTACAGCCGTGTACACTCTCTGTAATCCCCAACAATACAGCCCTGCACACTCTCTGTAAACCCTGAACAACCCGGCCCTGTACATTCTCTGTAAACCCTGAACAATACAGCCCTGTACACTGACAGAACACCCTGAACAATACAGCCCTGTACACTCTCTGTACTCCCTGAACAAGACAGCACTGTACACTCTCTGTAATCCCTGAACAGTACAGCCGTGTACACTCTCTGTAATCCCCAACAATACAGCCCTGCACACTCTCTGTAAACCCTGAACAACCCGGCCCTGTACATTCTCTGTAAACCTTGAACAAGACAGCCCTGTCCACACTCCGTAAGCCCTGAGCAATACAGTCCAGTACACTCTCTGTAAACCCCGAGCAATACAGCCCTGTCCACTCACAGTAAACCCTGAACAATACAGCCCTACATACTCTCTGTAAACCATGAACAATACAGACCTGCACACTCTCTGTAAATCCTGACCAACCCAGCCCTGTACACTCTCAGTAAATCCTGAACAATACAGTCCTGTACACTCTCTGTAAACCCTGAACAATATAGCCCTGTACACTGACAGAACACCCTGAACAATACAGCCCGGTACACTCTCTGTACACCCTGAACAATACAGCACTGTACACTCTCTGTACACCCTAACAATACAGCCCTGTATACTCTCTGTATACCCTGAACAATACAGCCCTGTATATTCTCTGTAAACCCTGAACAATACAGCCCTATACACTCTCTGTACACCCTGAACAATACAGCCCGGTACACTCTCTGTATACCCTGAACAATACAGCCCTGTACACTCACAGTAAACCCTGAACAATACAGCCGTGTACACTCTCTGTACACCCTGAACAATACAGCCCTGTACACTCTCTGTAAACCCTGAACAATACAGCCCTGTACACTCAGAAAACCCTGAACAATACAGCCCTGTACACTGACAGTACACCCTGAACAATACAGCCCTGTACACTCTCTGTAAACCCTGAACAATACAGCCCTGTACACTCTCTGTACACCCGAACAATACAGCCCTGTACACTCTCTGCATACCCTGAACAATACAGCCCTGTACGCTCACAGTAAACCCTGAACAATACAGCCCTGTACACTCTCTGTAAACCATGAACAATACAGCCCTGTACACTCTCTGTACACCCTAACAATACAGCCCAGTACATTCTCTGTATACCCTGAACAATACAGTCCTGTAAACTCTCTGTAAACCCTGAACAATACAGCCCTGTGCACTCTGTGTACACCCTGAACAATACAGCCCTGTATACTCTCTGTAAACCCTGAACAATACAGCCCTATAAACTCTCTGTACACCCTGAACAATACAACCCTGTACACCCTCTGTATACCCTGAACAATACAGCCGTGTACACTCAGAGTAAACCCTGAACAATACAGACCGGTACACTCTCTGTACACCCTGAACAATACAACCCTGTACACTCACAGTAAACCCTGAACAATACAGCCGTGTACACTCTCTGTACACCCTGAACAATACAGCCCTGTACACTCCCTGTAAACCCTGAACAATACAGCCCTGTACACTCACAGTAAACCCTGAACAATACAGCCCTGTACGCTCACTGTACAACCTAACAATACAGCCCTGTACTCTCTCTGTATACCATGAACAATACAGCCCTGTAAACTCTCTGTAAACCCTGAACAATACAGCCCTGTGCACTCTGTGTACACCCTGAACAATACAGCCCTGTATACTGTCTGTAAACCCTGAACAATACAGCCCTATACACTCTCAGTACATCCTGAACAATTCAGCCCTGTACACTCACAGTAAACCCTGAACAATACAGCCCTGTACACTGACAGAACACCCTGAACAATACAGCCCTGTACACTCTCTGTACACCCTGAACAAGACAGCACTGTACACTCTCTGTAATCCCTGAACAGTACAGCCGTGTACACTCTCTGTAATCCCCAAACAATACAGCCCTGCACACTCTCTGTAAACCCTGAACAACCCGGCCCTGTACACTCTCTGTAAACCTTGAACAAGATAGCCCTGTACACACTCCGTAAGCCCTGAGCAATACAGTCCAGTACACTCTCTGTAAACCCCGAGCAATACAGCCCTGTCCACTCACAGTAAACCCTGAACAATACAGCCCTACATACTCTCTGTAAACCATGAACAATACAGACCTGCACACTCTCTGTAAATCCTGACCAATCCAGCCCTGTACACTCTCAGTAAATCCTGAACAATACAGTCCTGTACACTCTCTGTAAACCCTGAACAATACAGCCCTGTACACTGACAGAACACCCTGAACAATACAGCCCTGTACACTCTCTGTAAACCCTGAACAATACAGCCCTGTACACTGACAGAACACCCTGAACAATACAGCCCTGTACACTCTCTGTAAACCCTGAACAATACAGCACTGTACACTCTCTGTACACCCTGAACAATACAGCCCTATACACTCTCTGTACACCCTGAACAATACAGCCGTGTACACTCACAGTAAACCCTGAACAATACAGCCATGTACACTCTCTGTACACCCTGAACAATACAGCCCTGTACACTCTCTGTAAACCCTGAACAATACAGCCCTGTACACTCACAGAAAACCCTGAACAATACAGCCCTGTACACTGACAGTACACCCTGAACAATACAGCCCTGTACACTCTCTGTAAACCCTGAACAATACAGCCCTGTACACTGACAGTACACACTGAACAATACAGCCCTGTACACTCTCTGTAAACCCTGAACAATACAGCCCTGTACACTCTCTGTACACCCGAACAATACAGCCCTGTACACTCTCTGTACGCCCTAACAATACAGCCCTGTATACTCACTGTATACCCTGAACAATACAGCCCTGTACACACTCTGTATACCCTGAACAATACAGCCCTGTTTCACTTGGTGCCAGTGTAGTTGCGGAAGATGGACTGTTTCACATATCCTACGAAGAGGCAGGCATAGCTGGGGCCCATGCGGGTGCCCATGGCAACTCCTTTAGTTTGGAGGAAGTGGGAGGATTGGAAAGAGAAGTTATTCAGGGTGATCTCCAGCATCTGCAGACCTCATTTTTTACCTGAACAATACAGCCCTGCACACTCTCAGTCAACCCTGAACAACACAGCCGTGCACACTCTCTGTAAACCCTGAACAATACAGCCCTACCTACTCTCTGTAAACCTTGAACAATACAGCCCTGTACACTCACAGTAAACCCTGAACAATACAGCCCTGTACACTCTCTGTATACCCTGAACAGTACAGCCCTGTACAGCAATGTACAATCTCAGTAAACCCTAAACAATACAGCCCTATACACTCTCTGTATACGCTGAATAGTACAGCAATGTACACACGCTGTAAACCCTGAAGAATACAGTCCTGTACACTCTCTGTAAACCCTGAACAACTCGGCCCTGTACACTCTCAGTCAACCCTGAACAATACAGCCCTGTACACTCTCTGTGAACCCTGAACAATACAGCCATGTACACTCTCTGTAAACACTGAGCAATACAGCGCTGCACACTCTCAGTCAACCCTGAACAACACAGCTGCAAATGTGTTGCTGGTCAAAGCACAGCAGGCCAGGCAGCATCTCAGGAATAGAGAATTCGACGTTTCGAGCATAAGCCCTTCATCAGGAATAAGAGAGAGAGAGCCAAGCAGGCTAAGATAAAAGGTAGGGAGGAGGGACTAGGGGGAGGGGCGATGGAGGTGGGATAGGTGGAAGGAGGTCAAGGTGAGGGTGATAGGCCGGAGTGGGGTGGGGGCGGAGAGGTCAGGAAGAGGATTGCAGGTTAGGAGGGCGGTGCTGAGTTGAGGGAACCGACTGAGACAAGGTGGGGGGAGGGGAAATGAGGAAGCTGGAGAAATCTGAATTCATACCTTGTGGTTGGAGGGTTCCCAGGCGGAAGATGAGGCGCTCCTCCTCCAGCCGTCGTGTAGTTGTGTTCTGCCGGTGGAGGAGTCCAAGGACCTGCATGTCCTCGGTGGAGTGGGAGGGAGAGTTAAAGTGTTGAGCCACGGGGTGATTGGGTTGGTTGGTCCGGGCGGCCCGGAGGTGTTCTCTGAAGCGTTCCGCAAGTAAGCGGCCTGTCTCACCAATATAGAGGAGGCCACATCGGGTGCAGCGGATGCAATAGATGATGTGTGTGGAGGTACAGGTGAACTTGTGGCGGATATGGAAGGATCCCTTGGGGCCTTGGAGGGAAGAGTTACCTGAACAACACAGCCCTGTACACTCTCTGTGAAGCCTCATACTCAGTTGAGGGAACAGTGGTGTTTAACAGCAGAGAAAGTCATGGCAGGGCGAAAGCACTGATAAGAAAGAGCACAGGAACTGAAATGATTACCTGATCTGGTGTCCTCTACGGGTCCACTGTCAATACTGCCACCTGAACCTGTGACATTACAGAACGGAGGAGCCCAACCCGTATCACAGTGACAGTTCCCTTTACTGTTACAAACCTGAAACAAAGGGATATTCAAAGTTTAGGGACAATAGACAAGGAAAAGCAGGTGTTTGCTCTGATGATAAAGAATGGACACAGTCCATTAGTCAGGAAGGATCTCAGACTAGGAAAACAATGAGTGGAATCTGTTCGGGTAGAACTAAGAAACAGCAGGGGGCAGAGACATTGGTTGGAATTATTTCCAGAGCAACACCGAAGAGTGGGATGTGGATCATGGCCTTGGTCAGGAGATGAGAGAAGCATGCAACATGAGGAGCACAGTTATCATGGGCAACTGCAGTCAGTGCTGAGACTGGGCAGGAGAATTGACAACACAAGCTGTGGATGAGTTCCTGCAGTGTCTTTGGGACAGTGTTCCAGAGCAGTACATTGAGGGACTGACAGAAGGACAGGCTGTTTTAGATTGAGTATTCGGGAATAGAAAAGGATCATTAACAATCTTCATGGTAAAGAACTTTTCAGGATGAGTGGCCACTATATGATGGAATTGTCCATGGCGTTTGGAAGTGAGGGAGGTCAATCTGAAGCAAGGGGGTGAAATGTGAATCCGGGGCATGATGAAGACATGAGGCCATCATTGGCTGAAGTTGTTTTGAAAATACATTAAAAGGCTGACTGTACACAGGCAATAGCGAGGCTTTAAAGAACTTAAAGCAACTGGACATTCCTTCAAAGTGCTAAACCTCAGAACCAGTCAGTTAACTGCACGCAATAAATGGATTTTAGGATTGAATAAGATTCAGAATAAAGGTCTATAAAGTTGCCAGAAATAACAGTAAAACTGAGGATTGGGAGATTAGAGATTCCAGAAAAAGAGTACCAAAAAACTGATAAAGGAATATAAATGCAACCTAACAAAAAACAGAAATACAGACTGTAACATCTTCTGCGGGTACATTAAAAATAAAGTTACAAATCACACAACATCAGGTTATAGTCCAACAGGTTTATTTGGAAGCGCTAGCTTTCGGAGCGCTGCTCCTTTATCTTTCACAGCTGTAGAATGTACTCCACACCCACCTGATGAAGGAGCAGCGCTCCGAAAGCTCGTGCTTCCAAATAAACCTGTGGGACTGTAACCTGGTGTTGTGTGATTTGTGACATTGTCCACCCCAGTCCAACACCGTCACCTCAACATCATTAAAAATAAACATATTCATATGAAAATTGTGAGATAATAATACACAGCAGCAAATATCCAGACAATCAGTTCTGTTCTGCCATTCAACGAGATCATGTGTAATCTGATCATAGTCAGTTCCAAAAGGCATTTGATAAGATACCATACATCCAAAGAGAAAAGCCGATGGTTTTGGACAGAGTGCTTTACCACAGATAGAGGATTGGCTCACTAATACAAGGTAAAAAGTTGAGATGAGCGGGGCATTTTCAGAGTGGAATCCTGTAACTAATGGAATGCCAGAGGAATCAGTGCTGGGGCCACATTTATTTACAATGTATGTTAGTGACGTGGATGAGGGAAGTGAATGTATTATAGCCAAGTCAGGAGAAAGAGAGGAGTGCAGATGCTGGACAGCAGAGTCAAGAGTGTGGTGTTGGAAAAGCACAGCCAGTCAGGCAACATCCAGGAGGCAGGAGAATTGATGTTTCAGGCAAAAGCCCTGCATCAGGAATGAGACTTGTGGGTCATTGGGTTGAGAGATAAATGGGAAAGGATGTGGGGCTGGGGTGAAGGTAACTAGGAATGCGATAGGTAGGTGAAGGTGGGGATGAAGGTAATGGGGGGGGGTGGAGCAGATAGGTGGGAAGGACGATGGACAGGTCAAGAGGTCAGTGCCAAGTTGGACACCTGGGACTGAGATAAGCTGGGGGGAGTGAAAATGAGGAAACTGGTGAAATCCACATTCATCCTGTGTGGTTTGCAGGGTCCCAAGGCAGAAGATGAGGCGTTCTTCCTCCAGGCGTCGGGTGGTGGGGGAGCGGTGGTGGAGGAGGCCCAGGACCTCCATGTCCTTGGCAGAGTGGGAGGGGGAGTTGAAATGTTGGGCCACAGAGTGGTGGCGAAAGTGAAGTCTGCAGATGCTGGAGTATCAGAGCTGAAAATGTGTTGCTGGAAAAGCGCAGCAGGTCAGGCAGCATCCAAGGAACAGGAAAGTCAACGTTTTGGGCAAAAGCCCTTCATCATCATCATCATCATCAGGGTGGTGGGGTTGGTTGGTGCGGGTGACCCAGAGATGTTCCCTAAAGTGCTCTGCTGGGAGGTGTCCTGTCTCCCCGATGTTAGGAGACCACATTGGTTGCAACCGATACAGTAGATGATGCATGTATAAGGACAGGTAAATTTTTGTCAGATGTGCAAGGCTCCTTTGGGGCCTTGGATGGAGGTGAGGGGGAAGGTGTGGGAGCAGGTTTTACAATTCCTGCAGTGGCAGGGAAAGGTGTCTGGAGGAGAGGGTGAGTTGGTGGGGGACATGAACCTGACATGAAAGTTGCAGAGGGAATGATCTCTCCAAAACGCAGATAGGGGTGACGAGGGAAATATATCCCTGGTGTTGGGGTCTGTTTGTAGATAGCGGAAATGGTGGGCTGGAAGGTGAGGACGCGGGGGGGGGGGGGGGGGGGGTTGTGTCCTTGTTGCATTTGGTGGACTGGGGTTGAAGGGTGGATGAGCAGGAAGTGGAGGATATGACTGGAGGGCATCGTTGACCACATAGGAGGGGAAATTAAGATCTTTGAAGAAGGAGGCCATCTGGGATGTTCTAAGGTGGACTTGGTCATCCTGGGAGCAGATGTGGCAGAGGCAGAGGAATTGGGATTACAGGATGATGTTTTTCCAGTAGGTAGGTGGGAGGAGGTGTAGCCCAGATAGCTGTTAGGAGTTGGTGGGTTTGTAGTAGATTAGAGTGGTGCTGGAAAAGCAGGTCAGGCAGCATCCGAAGAGCAGGAACATCGACGTTTTAGGCAAAAGCCTTCATCAGGAATCCTGATCGTGGAGACGGGTGTCTTGGCGGTGATCACGGAGGTGGATGTCTTGGCGGTGATCGTGGAGGTGGGTTTCTTGGCGGTGATCGTGGAGGTAGGTTTCTTGGTAGTGGTGGATGGAGGCGGGTGTCATGGTGGCGATGGTGGAGGTAGGTGTCTTGGCGGTGATCGTGGTTGTGGGTGTCTTGGCAGTGATGGTGGAGGTGGGTGTCTTGGCGGTGATCGTGGTGGTGGGTGTCTTGGCAGTGATGGTGGAGGTGGGTGTCTTGGCGGTGATCGTAGAGGTGGGTGTCTTAGCAGTGATGGTGGAGGTGGGTGTCTTGGTGATGATCGTGGAGGAGGGCGTCTTGGCGGTGATGGTGGAGATGGTTGTCTTGGCGTGATCGTGGAGGTGGGTGTCTTGGCGGTGATTGTGGAGGTGGGCGTCTTGGCGGTGATCGTGGAGGTGAGTGTTTTGGCGGTGATCGTGGAGGTGAGTGTTTTGGTGGTGATCGTGGAGGTGAGTGTTTTGGTGGTGATCATGGAGGTGTATGTCTTGGCGATGATCAATGCGGTGGTTATCTTGCGGGTGATGGTGGAGGTGGGTGTCTTGGTGATGCTGGTGGAGGTGGGTGTCTTTGTGGTGATGGTGGAGGTGGATGGCTTTGCAGTGATGGTGGAGGCGGGTGTCCTGGCAGTGATGGTGGAGGTGGTTGCCTTGGTGGTGATCATTGAGGTGGGTGTCTTGGCGGTGATAGTGGAGGTGGGTGTCTTGGTGACGATCGTGGAGAAGGGCGTCTTGGCGGTGATTGTGGAGGTGGGTGTCTTTGCAGTGAAGGTGGAGGTGGGTGTCTTGGCAGTGATCATGGAGGCGGGTGTCTTGGTAGTGACAGTGGAGCTCGGTGTCTTGTCGGTGATCATGGAGGTGTGTGTTTTGGTGGTGATCATGGAGGTGTATGTCTTGGCGATGATCAATGCGGTGGGTGTCTTGCAGATGATGGTGGAGGTGGGTGTCTTGGTGGTGATCATTGAGGTGGGTGTCTTGGCGGTGATCGTGGAGGCGGGTGTCTTGGTGGTGATCTTGGGGGTGGGTGTCTTGGCGGTGATGGTGGAGGCGGGTGTCTTGGTTGTGATCGTGGAGGTGGGTGTCTTGGTGGTGATGGAGGTGGGTGCCTTGGCGGTGAACATGGAGGTAAGTGTTTTGGTGGTGATCATGGAGGTGTATGTGTTGGCGGTGATCGTGGAGGTAGGTGTCTTGGTGGTGATGATGGAGGTGGGTGCCTTGGCGGTGATCATGGAGGTAAGTGTTTTGGTGGTGATCATGGAGGTGTATGTCTTGGCGGTGGTCAATGAGGTGGGTATCTTGGTGGTGGGCGTGGAGGTGGATGTCTTGGTGGTGATGGTGGAGGTGGGTGCCTTGGGGGTGATCATGGAGGTGAGTGTTTTGGTGGTGATGATGGAGATGTATGTCTTGCTGGTGATGGTGGAGGTGGGTGTCTTGGTGGTGATCACAGAGGTGGGTGTCTTGGTGATGCTGGGTTAGGTGGGTGTATTTGTGGTGATGGTGGAGGTGGATCTCTTTGCAGTGATGGTGGAGGAAGGTGTCTTGGCGGTGATTGTGAAGGCAGGTGTCCTGTTGGTGACCGTGGAGGTGGGTGTATTGGTGGTGATCGTGGAGATGGGTGTTTTGGCAGTGATGGTGGAAGTAGGTGTCCTGGCGGTGATCATGGATGTGGGTGTCTTGGTGGTGATCATGGAGGTGGGGGACTTGGCGGTGATCGTTGAGGTGAGTGTCTTGGCGGTGATCGGGGAGGTGGGTGTCTTGGCGGTGATCGTGGAGGTTGGTGTCTTGGTGGTGATAGTGGAGGTGGGTGTTTTGGCAGTGAACGGAGAGGTGGGTGTCTTGGCGGTGATCGTGGAGGCGGGTGTCTTGGCGGTGATGGTGGAGGTGGGTGTCTTGGCGGTGATCGTGGAGGCGGGTGTCTTGGTGGTGATGGTGGAGGTGGGTGCCTTGGCGGTGATCATGGAGGTAAGTGTTTTGGTGGTGATCATGAAGGTGTATGTCTTGGCGGTGATCAATGAGGTGGGTATCTTGGCGGTGATGGTAGAGGTATGTGCCTTGGCGGTGATCGTGGAGGTAGGTGTCGTGGTGGTGGGCGTGGAGGTGGGTGTCTTGGTGGTGATGGTGGAGTGGGTGCCTTGGCGGTGATCTTGGAGGTGAGTGTTTCGGTGGTGATAATGGAGATGTATGTCTTGCTGGTGATGGTGGAGGTGGGTGTCTTGGTGATGCTGGTGGAGGTGGGTGTATTTGTGGTGATGGTGGAGGTGGATGTCTTTGCAGTGATGGTGGTGGAAGGTGTCTTGGTGGTGATCGTGGAGGTGGGTGTCTTGGCGGTGATCATGGAGGTGAGTGTTTTGGTGGTGATAATGGAGATGTATGTCTTGCTGGTGATGGTGGAGGTGGGTGTCTTGGTGGTGATCACAGAGATGGGTGTTTTGGTGATGTTGGTTTGGGTGGGTGTATTTGTGGTGATGGTGGAGGTGGATGTCTTAGTGATGGTGGAGGCGGGTGTCTTGGCGGTGATCATGGAGGTGGGTGTCTTGGTGGTGATCGTGGAGGTGGGGGACTTGGCGGTGATCTTGGTGGTGGGTGTCTTGGCAGTGATGGTGGAGGTGGGTGTCTTGGCGGTGATCGTGGAGATGGGTGTCTTGGTGGTGATCGTGGAGGTGAGTGTCTTGGCAGTGATCATGGAGATGGGTGTCTTGGTGGTGATCGGGGAGGTGGGTGTCTTGGCGGTGATCGTGGAGGTGGGTGTCTTGGTAGTGATCTTGGAGGTGGGTGTCTTGGCGGTGATCGTGGAGATGGGTGTCTTGGTGGTGATGGCGGAGGTGGGTGTCTTGGCAGTGATCATGGAGATGGGTGTCTTGGCGGTGATCGTGGAGGTGGGTGTCTTGGCAGTGATCATGGAGATGGGTGTCTTGGCAGTGATCATGGAGATGGGTGTCTTGGTGGTGATGGTGGAGGTGGGTGTCTTGGCAGTGATCATGGAGATGGGTGTCTTGGCGGTGATCGTGGAGGTGGGTGTCTTGGTGGTGATCGTGGAGGTGGGTGTCTTGGCGGTGATCGTGGAGATGGGTGTCTTGGTGGTGATCGTGGAGGTGGGTGTCTTGGCAGTGATCATGGAGATGGGTGTCTTGGCGGTGATCGTGGAGGTGGGTGTCTTGGTGGTGATCTTGGAGGTGGGTGTCTTGGCGATGATGGTGGAGGCGGGTGTCTTGGCGGTGATTGTGGAGGTGGGTGTCTTGGCGATGATGGTGGAGGCTGGTTTCTTGGCGGTGATCATGGAGGTGGGTGTCTTGGTGGTGATGGTGGAGGTGGGTGTCTTGGCGGTGATCGTGGTGGTGGGTGTCTTGGCGATGATGGTGGAGGCGGGTGTCTTTGTGGTGATCGTGGAGCTGGGTGTCTTGGCGATGATTGTGGAGGTGGGTGTCTTGGCGGTGATTGTGGAGGTGGGTGTCTTGGCGGCGGTTGAGGAGGTGGGTGTCTTGGCGGTGATTGTGGAGGTGGGTGTCTTGGCGGCGGTTGAGGAGGTGATTGATTCGGCGATGGCTGTTTTTTGTTTGACACATACATCGAGTCCTTTATTCACAACAGTGTCAGCAATGAAGTCACTTTTTCCTAAGCAGGTAGTTAGCCTAAAAATGTACACAGCGTTTCCAAAGCAGGCCAGTGCTTGCCTGAATCAAACTTCCGGTTTTATATATTCAATTACAGCCATTATCCATTTCTGAAAAACCACCAAATGAAGGCTTCAAGAAAATATAAATCAACCATCCTTATTTATGAGGAACTATCAAGCATATTGGGAATAACCAAACATTGAAAAGAACTACTGTATTTGAATGTCTGCTCCTTGCTAAAAAAATAAACTTTTTTGTCTTTTAAAAATCAAAACACATGACATTTGGTGCACATCATATCTAAAGTCTCCTCTTCTGTGTGCTTATATATATATAACACATTGTTGCCTGGAATAAATGCATCACCACACTTACATGGCTGTGGTCTATGAGACTGAAAGGACGGAGCGACACCAAAATAGGCCTGGCTAATGGGGTCAGAGTGGTTTTGGTGGCCAATAGAAGATGATGGGAGATGTTAACAGCCCAGCGATTGAACTAAATTACATGAAGGTTTCACGGACTTGAGATCATTGATGCCCGTCAGGCACCCGTCATTCAGGGTGGGAATTCTTTGAAACCTGGTGAACAAAAACCTCATTTGAAGGTTTTGGAGACTCTGGCCCTGAGCTGGGACAGAGAGAGAGTGGCCCTGAGCTGGGATTGGGAGAGAGTGGCTCTGAGCTGGGACAGGGAGAGTGTGGCCCTGAGCTGGGACACGGAGAGTGTGGCCCCGAGGCGGGACAGGGAGAGTGTGTCTCTGAGCTAGGACAGGGAGAGTGTGGCTATTAGGTGGGACAGGGAGAGTGTGGCTATTAGGTGGGACAGGGAGAGTGTGGCTATTAGGTGGGACAGGGAGAGTGTGGTCCTGAGCTGGGACAGGGAGAGTGTGGCTCTGAGCTGGGACAGGGAGAGTGTGTCTCTGAGCTGGGACGGGAAGAGTGTGGCTATTAGGTGGGACAGGGAGAGTGTGGTCCTGAGCTGGGACAGGGAGAGTGTGGCTCTGAGCTGGGACAGGGAGAGTGTGTCTCTGAGCTGGGACAGGAAGAGTGTGGCTATTAGGTGGGACAGGGAGAGTGTGGCCCTGAGCTGGGACAGGGAGAGAGTGGCCCTGAGCTGGGACAGGAAGAGTGTGACCCTAAGCTGGGAGAGGGAGAGAGTGGCCCTGAGCTGGGACAGGGAGAGTGTGGTCCTGAGCTGGGATTGGGAGAGTGTGGCACTGAGGTGGGATACGGAGAGTGTGTCCCTGAGCTGGGACAGGGAGAGTGTGGCCCTGAACTGGGACAGGGAGAGTGTGGCCCTGAGCTGGGACAGTGAGAGTGTGTCCCTGAGCTGGAGCAGGGAGAGTGTGGTCCTGAGCTGGGACAGGGAGAGTGTGGACCTGAGCTGGGACAGGGAGAGAGTGGCCCTGAGCTGGGACAGGGAGAGTGTGGTCCTGAGCTGGGATTGGGAGAGTGTGGCACTGAGGTGGGATACGGAGAGCGTGTCCCTGAGCTGGGACAGGGAGAGTGTGGCCCTGAACTGGGACAGGGAGAGTGTGGCCCTGAGCTGGGACAGTGAGAGTGTGTCCCTGAGCTGGAGCAGGGAGAGTGTGGTCCTGAGCTGGGACAGGGAGAGTGTGGACCTGAGCTGGGACAGTGAGAGTGTGTCCCTGAGCTGGAGCAGGGAGAGTGTGGTCCTGAGCTGGGACAGGGAGAGTGTGGACCTGAGCTGGGACAGGGAGAGAATGGCCCTGAGCTGGGACAGGGAGAGTGTGGTCCTGAGCTGGGACAGGGAGAGTTTGGTCCTGAGCTGGGACAGGGAGAGTGTGGTCCTGAGCTGGGACACGGAGAGTGTGTCCCTGAGCTGGAGCAGGGAGAGTGTGTCCCTGAGCTGGGACAGGGAGAGTGTGGCGCTGAACTGGGACAGGGAGAGTGTGGCGCTGAGCTGGGACAGGGAGAGTGTGGCCCTGAGCTGGGACAGGGAGAGTGTGGTCCTGAGCTGGGAATGGGAGAGTGTGGCCCTGAGCTGGCACAGGGAGAGTGTGGCACTGAGCTGGGACAGGGAGAGTGTGGCCCTGAGCTGGGACAGGGAGAGTGTGGCCCTGAGCTGGGAATGGGAGAGTGTGGCCCTGAGCTGGCACAGGGAGAGTGTGGCCCTGAGCTGGGACAGGGAGAGTGTGACCCTGAGCTGGGACAGGGAGAGTGTGGCCCTGAGCTGGGACACGGAGAGTGTGACCCTGAGCTGGGACAGGGAGAGTGTGGCTCTGTGCAGGGACAGGGAGAGTGTGGCCCTGAGCTGGGACAGGGAGAGTGTGGCCCTGAGCTGGGACAGGGAGAGTGTGGCCCTGAGCTGGGACACGGAGAGTGTGACCCTGAGCTGGGACAGGGAGAGTGTGGCCCTGAGCTGGGACAGGGAGAGTGTGGCCCTGAGCTGGGACAGGGAGAGTGTGGCCCTGAGCTGGGACAGGGTGAGTGTGGCCCTGAGCTGGGACAGGGAGAGTGTAGCTCTGAGCTGGGACAGGGAGAGTGTGGCCCTGAGCTGGGATTGGGAGAGTGTGACCCTGAGCTGGGACAGGGGTAGTGTGGCTCTGAGCTGGGATTGGGAGAGTGTGACCCTGAGCTGGGACAGGGAGAGTGTGGCTCTGAGCTGGGATTGGGAGAGTGTGGCCCTGAGCTGGGACAGGGAGAGTGTGGCCCTGAGCTGGGACAGGGAGAGTGTGGCTCTGAGATGGGATTGGGAGAGTGTGGCCCTGAGCTGGGACAGGGAGAGTGTGGCCCTGAGCTGGGACTGGGAGAGTGTGGCTCTGAACTGGTTCAGGGAGAGTGTAGCCCTGAGCTGGGACAGGGAGAGTGTGGCCCTGAGCTGGGACACGGAGAGTGTGGCCCTGAGCTGGGACTGGGAGAGTGTGACCCTGAACTGGGACAAGGAGAGTGTGGTCCTGAGCTGGGACAGGGACAGTGTGGTCCTGAGCTGGGACAGGGAGAGTGTGGCCCTGAGCTGGGACAGGGAGAGTGTGACTCTGAGCTGGGACAGGGAGAGTGTGACCCTGAACTGGGACAAGGAGAGTGTGGTCCTGAGCTGGGACAGGGAGAGTGTGGCCCTGAGCTGGGACAGGGAGAGTGTGACCCTGAACTGGGACAGGGAGAGTGTGGCCCTGACCTGGGACAGGGAGAGTGTGGCCCTGAGCTGCGACACGGAGAGTGTGACCCTGAACTGGGACAGGGAGAGTGTGGCCCTGAGCTGGGACTGGGAGAGTGTAGCCCTGAGCTGGGACAGGGAGAGAGTGGCCCTGAGCTGGGATTCGGAGAGTGTGTCTCTGAGCTGGGACAGGGAGAGTGTGGCCCCGAGCCGGGACAGGGAGAGTGTGTCTCTGAGATGGGACAGGGAGAGTGTGTCTCTGAGCTGGGACAGGGAGAGTGTGGCTCTGAGCTGGGACGGGAAGAGTGTGTCTCTGAGCTGGGACAGGGAGAGAGTGCCCCTGAGCTGGGACAGGGAGAGTGTGGCTCTGAGCTGGGACAGGGAGAGAGTGGCCCTGAGCTGCGACAGGAAGAGTGTGACCCTGAGCTGGGACAGGGAGAGTGTGTCTCTGAGCTGGGACGGGAAGAGTGTGGCTATTAGGTGGGACATGGAGAGTGTGGTCCTGAGCTGGGACAGGGAGAGTGTGGCTCTGAGCTGGGACAGGGAGAGTGTGTCTCTGAGCTGGGATGGGAAGAGTGTGTCTCTGAGCTGGGACAGGGAGAGAGTGCCCCTGAGCTGGGACAGGGAGAGTGTGGCTCTGAGCTGGGACAGGGAGAGAGTGGCCCTGAGCTGCGACAGGGAGACAGTTGCCCTGAGTTGGGACAGGGAGAGAGTGGTCCTGAGCTGGGACAGGGAGAGTGTGGCTCTGAGCTGGGACAGGGAGAGTGTGTCTCTGAGCTGGGACAAGAAGAGTGTGGCTATTAGGTGGGACAGGGAGAGTGTGGCCCTGAGCTGGGACAGGAAGAGTGTGACCCTGAGCTGGAGCAGGGAGAGTGTGTCCCTGAGCTGGGACAGGGAGAGTGTGGCGCTGAACTGGGACAGGGAGAGTGTGGCTCTGAGCTGGGACAGTGAGAGTGTGTCCCTGAGCTGGAGCAGGGAGAGTGTGGTCTTGAGCTGGGACAGGGAGAGTGTGGTCCAGAGCTGGGACACGGAGAGTGTGTCCCTGAGCTGGAGCAGGGAGAGTGTGGACCTGAGCTGGGACAGGGAGAGTGTGGCCCTGAGCTGGGACTGGGAGAGTGTGGCTCTGAACTGGTTCAGGGAGAGTGTAGCCCTGAGCTGGGACAGGGAGAGTGTGGCCCTGAGCTGGGACACGGAGAGTGTGGCCCTGAGCTGGGACTGGGAGAGTGAGGCCCTGAAGTGGGACAAGGAGAGTGTGGTCCTGAGCTGGGACAGGGACAGTGTGGTCCTGAGCTGGGACAGGGAGAGTGTGGCCCTGAGCTGGGACAGGGAGAGTGTGACTCTGAGCTGGGACAGGGAGAGTGTGACCCTGAACTGGGACAAGGAGAGTGTGGTCCTGAGCTGGGACAGGGAGAGTGTGGCCCTGAGCTGGGACAGGGAGAGTGTGACCCTGAACTGGGACACGGAGAGTGTGGCCCCGAGGCGGGACAGGGAGAGTGTGTCTCTGAGCTAGGACAGGGAGAGTGTGGCTATTAGGTGGGACAGGGAGAGTGTGGCTATTAGGTGGGACAGGGAGAGTGTGGTCCTGAGCTGGGACAGGGAGAGTGTGGCTCTGAGCTGGGACAGGGAGAGTGTGTCTCTGAGCTGGGACGGGAAGAGTGTGGCTATTAGGTGGGACAGGGAGAGTGTGGTCCTGAGCTGGGACAGGGAGAGTGTGGCTCTGAGCTGGGACAGGGAGAGTGTGTCTCTGAGCTGGGACAGGAAGAGTGTGGCTATTAGGTGGGACAGGGAGAGTGTGGCCCTGAGCTGGGACAGGGAGAGAGTGGCCCTGAGCTGGGACAGGAAGAGTGTGACCCTAAGCTGGGAGAGGGAGAGAGTGGCCCTGAGCTGGGACAGGGAGAGTGTGGTCCTGAGCTGGGATTGGGAGAGTGTGGCACTGAGGTGGGATACGGAGAGTGTGTCCCTGAGCTGGGACAGGGAGAGTGTGGCCCTGAACTGGGACAGGGAGAGTGTGGCCCTGAGCTGGGACAGTGAGAGTGTGTCCCTGAGCTGGAGCAGGGAGAGTGTGGTCCTGAGCTGGGACAGGGAGAGTGTGGACCTGAGCTGGGACAGGGAGAGAGTGGCCCTGAGCTGGGACAGGGAGAGTGTGGTCCTGAGCTGGGATTGGGAGAGTGTGGCACTGAGGTGGGATACGGAGAGCGTGTCCCTGAGCTGGGACAGGGAGAGTGTGGCCCTGAACTGGGACAGGGAGAGTGTGGCCCTGAGCTGGGACAGTGAGAGTGTGTCCCTGAGCTGGAGCAGGGAGAGTGTGGTCCTGAGCTGGGACAGGGAGAGTGTGGACCTGAGCTGGGACAGTGAGAGTGTGTCCCTGAGCTGGAGCAGGGAGAGTGTGGTCCTGAGCTGGGACAGGGAGAGTGTGGACCTGAGCTGGGACAGGGAGAGAATGGCCCTGAGCTGGGACAGGGAGAGTGTGGTCCTGAGCTGGGACAGGGAGAGTTTGGTCCTGAGCTGGGACAGGGAGAGTGTGGTCCTGAGCTGGGACACGGAGAGTGTGTCCCTGAGCTGGAGCAGGGAGAGTGTGTCCCTGAGCTGGGACAGGGAGAGTGTGGCGCTGAACTGGGACAGGGAGAGTGTGGCTCTGAGCTGGGACAGGGAGAGTGTGGCCCTGAGCTGGGACAGGGAGAGTGTGGTCCTGAGCTGGGAATGGGAGAGTGTGGCCCTGAGCTGGCACAGGGAGAGTGTGGCACTGAGCTGGGACAGGGAGAGTGTGGCCCTGAGCTGGGACAGGGAGAGTGTGGCCCTGAGCTGGGAATGGGAGAGTGTGGCCCTGAGCTGGCACAGGGAGAGTGTGGCCCTGAGCTGGGACAGGGAGAGTGTGACCCTGAGCTGGGACAGGGAGAGTGTGGCCCTGAGCTGGGACACGGAGAGTGTGACCCTGAGCTGGGACAGGGAGAGTGTGGCTCTGTGCAGGGACAGGGAGAGTGTGGCCCTGAGCTGGGACAGGGAGAGTGTGGCCCTGAGCTGGGACAGGGAGAGTGTGGCCCTGAGCTGGGACAGGGAGAGTGTGACCCTGAGCTGGGACAGGGAGAGTGTGGCCCTGAGCTGGGACAGGGAGAGTGTGGCCCTGAGCTGGGACAGGGAGAGTGTGGCCCTGAGCTGGGACAGGGTGAGTGTGGCCCTGAGCTGGGACAGGGAGAGTGTAGCTCTGAGCTGGGACAGGGAGAGTGTGGCCCTGAGCTGGGATTGGGAGAGTGTGACCCTGAGCTGGGACAGGGGTAGTGTGGCTCTGAGCTGGGATTGGGAGAGTGTGACCCTGAGCTGGGACAGGGAGAGTGTGGCTCTGAGCTGGGATTGGGAGAGTGTGGCCCTGAGCTGGGACAGGGAGAGTGTGGCCCTGAGCTGGGACAGGGAGAGTGTGGCTCTGAGATGGGATTGGGAGAGTGTGGCCCTGAGCTGGGACAGGGAGAGTGTGGCCCTGAGCTGGGACTGGGAGAGTGTGGCTCTGAACTGGTTCAGGGAGAGTGTAGCCCTGAGCTGGGACAGGGAGAGTGTGGCCCTGAGCTGGGACACGGAGAGTGTGGCCCTGAGCTGGGACTGGGAGAGTGTGACCCTGAACTGGGACAAGGAGAGTGTGGTCCTGAGCTGGGACAGGGACAGTGTGGTCCTGAGCTGGGACAGGGAGAGTGTGGCCCTGAGCTGGGACAGGGAGAGTGTGACTCTGAGCTGGGACAGGGAGAGTGTGACCCTGAACTGGGACAAGGAGAGTGTGGTCCTGAGCTGGGACAGGGAGAGTGTGGCCCTGAGCTGGGACAGGGAGAGTGTGACCCTGAACTGGGACAGGGAGAGTGTGGCCCTGACCTGGGACAGGGAGAGTGTGGCCCTGAGCTGCGACACGGAGAGTGTGACCCTGAACTGGGACAGGGAGAGTGTGGCCCTGAGCTGGGACTGGGAGAGTGTAGCCCTGAGCTGGGACAGGGAGAGAGTGGCCCTGAGCTGGGATTCGGAGAGTGTGTCTCTGAGCTGGGACAGGGAGAGTGTGGCCCCGAGCCGGGACAGGGAGAGTGTGTCTCTGAGATGGGACAGGGAGAGTGTGTCTCTGAGCTGGGACAGGGAGAGTGTGGCTCTGAGCTGGGACGGGAAGAGTGTGTCTCTGAGCTGGGACAGGGAGAGAGTGCCCCTGAGCTGGGACAGGGAGAGTGTGGCTCTGAGCTGGGACAGGGAGAGAGTGGCCCTGAGCTGCGACAGGAAGAGTGTGACCCTGAGCTGGGACAGGGAGAGTGTGTCTCTGAGCTGGGACGGGAAGAGTGTGGCTATTAGGTGGGACATGGAGAGTGTGGTCCTGAGCTGGGACAGGGAGAGTGTGGCTCTGAGCTGGGACAGGGAGAGTGTGTCTCTGAGCTGGGATGGGAAGAGTGTGTCTCTGAGCTGGGACAGGGAGAGAGTGCCCCTGAGCTGGGACAGGGAGAGTGTGGCTCTGAGCTGGGACAGGGAGAGAGTGGCCCTGAGCTGCGACAGGGAGACAGTTGCCCTGAGTTGGGACAGGGAGAGAGTGGTCCTGAGCTGGGACAGGGAGAGTGTGGCTCTGAGCTGGGACAGGGAGAGTGTGTCTCTGAGCTGGGACAAGAAGAGTGTGGCTATTAGGTGGGACAGGGAGAGTGTGGCCCTGAGCTGGGACAGGAAGAGTGTGACCCTGAGCTGGAGCAGGGAGAGTGTGTCCCTGAGCTGGGACAGGGAGAGTGTGGCGCTGAGCTGGGACAGGGAGAGTGTGGCTCTGAGCTGGGACAGTGAGAGTGTGTCCCTGAGCTGGAGCAGGGAGAGTGTGGTCTTGAGCTGGGACAGGGAGAGTGTGGTCCAGAGCTGGGACACGGAGAGTGTGTCCCTGAGCTGGAGCAGGGAGAGTGTGTCTCTGAGCTGGAGCAGGGAGAGTGTGGACCTGAGCTGGGACACGGAGAGTGTGGCTCTGAGCTGGGACAGGGAGAGTGTGGCTCTGAGCTGGGACACGGAGAGTGTGGCTCTGAGCTGGGACAGGGAGAGTGTGGCTCTGAGCTGGGACACGGAGAGTGTGGCTCTGAGCTGGAACAGGGAGAGAGTGGCCCTGAGCTGGAACAGGGAGAGTGTGGCCCTGAGCTGGAACAGGGAGAGAGTGGCCCTGAGCTGGAACAGGGAGAGTGTGGCCCTGAGCTGGGACAGGGAGAGTGTGGTCCTGAGCTGGGAATGGGAGAGTGTGGCCCTGAGCTGGCACAGGGAGAGTGTGGCCCTGAGCTGGGACAGGGAGAGTGTAGCCCGGAGCTGGGACAGGGAGAGTGTGACCCTGAGCTGGGACAGGGAGAGTGTGGCTCTGTGCAGGGACAGGGAGAGTGTGGCCCTGAGCAGGGACAGGGAGAGTGTGGCCCTGAGCTGGGACAGGGAGAGTGTGGCCCTGAGCTGGGACAGGGAGAGTGTGGCCCTGAGCTGGGACAGGGAGAGTGTGGCCCTGAGCTGGGACAGGGAGAGTGTAGCTCTGAGCTGGGACAGGGAGAGTGTGGCCCTGAGCTGGTACAGGGAGAGTGTGGCTCTGAGCTGGGATTGGGTGAGTGTGACCCTGAGCTGGGACAGGGAGAGTATGGCTCTGAGCTGGGATTGGGAGAGTGTGACCCTGAGCTGGGACAGGGAGAGTGTGGCTCTGAGCTGGGATTGGGAGAGTGTGGCCCTGAGCTGGGACAGGGAGAGTGTGGCCCTGAGCTGGGACAGGGAGAGTGTGGCTCTGAGCTGGGATTGGGAGAGTGTGGCCCTGAGCTGGGACAGGGAGAGTGTGGCCCTGAGCTGGGACAGGGAGAGTGTGGCTCTGAACTGGTTCAGGGAGAGTGTAGCCCTGAGCTGGGACAGGGAGAGTGTGGCCCTGAGCTGGGACACGGAGAGTGTGGCCCTGAGCTGGGACTGGGAGAGTGAGGCCCTGAAATGGGACAAGGAGAGTGTGGTCCTGATCTGGGACAGGGACAGTGTGGTCCTGAGCTGGGACAGGGAGAGTGTGGCCCTGAGCTGGGACAGGGAGAGTGTGACTCTGAGCTGGGACAGGGAGAGTGTGACCCTGAACTGGGACAAGGAGAGTGTGGTCCTGAGCTGGGACAGGGAGAGTGTGGCCCTGAGCTGGGACAGGGAGAGTGTGACCCTGAACTGGGACACGGAGAGTGTGGCCCCGAGGCGGGACAGGGAGAGTGTGTCTCTGAGCTAGGACAGGGAGAGTGTGGCTATTAGGTGGGACAGGGAGAGTGTGGCTATTAGGTGGGACAGGGAGAGTGTGGTCCTGAGCTGGGACAGGGAGAGTGTGGCTCTGAGCTGGGACAGGGAGAGTGTGTCTCTGAGCTGGGACGGGAAGAGTGTGGCTATTAGGTGGGACAGGGAGAGTGTGGTCCTGAGCTGGGACAGGGAGAGTGTGGCTCTGAGCTGGGACAGGGAGAGTGTGTCTCTGAGCTGGGACAGGAAGAGTGTGGCTATTAGGTGGGACAGGGAGAGTGTGGCCCTGAGCTGGGACAGGGAGAGAGTGGCCCTGAGCTGGGACAGGAAGAGTGTGACCCTAAGCTGGGAGAGGGAGAGAGTGGCCCTGAGCTGGGACAGGGAGAGTGTGGTCCTGAGCTGGGATTGGGAGAGTGTGGCACTGAGGTGGGATACGGAGAGTGTGTCCCTGAGCTGGGACAGGGAGAGTGTGGCCCTGAACTGGGACAGGGAGAGTGTGGCCCTGAGCTGGGACAGTGAGAGTGTGTCCCTGAGCTGGAGCAGGGAGAGTGTGGTCCTGAGCTGGGACAGGGAGAGTGTGGACCTGAGCTGGGACAGGGAGAGAGTGGCCGTGAGCTGGGACAGGGAGAGTGTGGTCCTGAGCTGGGATTGGGAGAGTGTGGCACTGAGGTGGGATACGGAGAGCGTGTCCCTGAGCTGGGACAGTGAGAGTGTGTCCCTGAGCTGGAGCAGGGAGAGTGTGGTCCTGAGCTGGGACAGGGAGAGTGTGGACCTGAGCTGGGACAGTGAGAGTGTGTCCCTGAGCTGGAGCAGGGAGAGTGTGGTCCTGAGCTGGGACAGGGAGAGTGTGGACCTGAGCTGGGACAGGGAGAGAATGGCCCTGAGCTGGGACAGGGAGAGTGTGGTCCTGAGCTGGGACAGGGAGAGTTTGGTCCTGAGCTGGGACAGGGAGAGTGTGGTCCTGAGCTGGGACACGGAGAGTGTGTCCCTGAGCTGGAGCAGGGAGAGTGTGTCCCTGAGCTGGGACAGGGAGAGTGTGGCGCTGAACTGGGACAGGGAGAGTGTGGCTCTGAGCTGGGACAGGGAGAGTGTGGCCCTGAGCTGGGACAGGGAGAGTGTGGTCCTGAGCTGGGAATGGGAGAGTGTGGCCCTGAGCTGGCACAGGGAGAGTGTGGCACTGAGCTGGGACAGGGAGAGTGTGGCCCTGAGCTGGGACAGGGAGAGTGTGGCCCTGAGCTGGGAATGGGAGAGTGTGGCCCTGAGCTGGCACAGGGAGAGTGTGGCCCTGAGCTGGGACAGGGAGAGTGTGACCCTGAGCTGGGACAGGGAGAGTGTGGCCCTGAGCTGGGACACGGAGAGTGTGACCCTGAGCTGGGACAGGGAGAGTGTGGCTCTGTGCAGGGACAGGGAGAGTGTGGCCCTGAGCTGGGACAGGGAGAGTGTGGCCCTGAGCTGGGACAGGGAGAGTGTGGCCCTGAGCTGGGACAGGGAGAGTGTGGCCCTGAGCTGGGACACGGAGAGTGTGACCCTGAGCTGGGACAGGGAGAGTGTGGCCCTGAGCTGGGACAGGGAGAGTGTGGCCCTGAGCTGGGACAGGGAGAGTGTGGCCCTGAGCTGGGACAGGGTGAGTGTGGCCCTGAGCTGGGACAGGGAGAGTGTAGCTCTGAGCTGGGACAGGGAGAGTGTGGCCCTGAGCTGGGATTGGGAGAGTGTGACCCTGAGCTGGGACAGGGGTAGTGTGGCTCTGAGCTGGGATTGGGAGAGTGTGACCCTGAGCTGGGACAGGGAGAGTGTGGCTCTGAGCTGGGATTGGGAGAGTGTGGCCCTGAGCTGGGACAGGGAGAGTGTGGCCCTGAGCTGGGACAGGGAGAGTGTGGCTCTGAGATGGGATTGGGAGAGTGTGGCCCTGAGCTGGGACAGGGAGAGTGTGGCCCTGAGCTGGGACTGGGAGAGTGTGGCTCTGAACTGGTTCAGGGAGAGTGTAGCCCTGAGCTGGGACAGGGAGAGTGTGGCCCTGAGCTGGGACACGGAGAGTGTGGCCCTGAGCTGGGACTGGGAGAGTGTGACCCTGAACTGGGACAAGGAGAGTGTGGTCCTGAGCTGGGACAGGGACAGTGTGGTCCTGAGCTGGGACAGGGAGAGTGTGGCCCTGAGCTGGGACAGGGAGAGTGTGACTCTGAGCTGGGACAGGGAGAGTGTGACCCTGAACTGGGACAAGGAGAGTGTGGTCCTGAGCTGGGACAGGGAGAGTGTGGCCCTGAGCTGGGACAGGGAGAGTGTGACCCTGAACTGGGACAGGGAGAGTGTGGCCCTGACCTGGGACAGGGAGAGTGTGGCCCTGAGCTGCGACACGGAGAGTGTGACCCTGAACTGGGACAGGGAGAGTGTGGCCCTGAGCTGGGACTGGGAGAGTGTAGCCCTGAGCTGGGACAGGGAGAGAGTGGCCCTGAGCTGGGATTCGGAGAGTGTGTCTCTGAGCTGGGACAGGGAGAGTGTGGCCCCGAGCCGGGACAGGGAGAGTGTGTCTCTGAGATGGGACAGGGAGAGTGTGTCTCTGAGCTGGGACAGGGAGAGTGTGGCTCTGAGCTGGGACGGGAAGAGTGTGTCTCTGAGCTGGGACAGGGAGAGAGTGCCCCTGAGCTGGGACAGGGAGAGTGTGGCTCTGAGCTGGGACAGGGAGAGAGTGGCCCTGAGCTGCGACAGGAAGAGTGTGACCCTGAGCTGGGACAGGGAGAGTGTGTCTCTGAGCTGGGACGGGAAGAGTGTGGCTATTAGGTGGGACATGGAGAGTGTGGTCCTGAGCTGGGACAGGGAGAGTGTGGCTCTGAGCTGGGACAGGGAGAGTGTGTCTCTGAGCTGGGATGGGAAGAGTGTGTCTCTGAGCTGGGACAGGGAGAGAGTGCCCCTGAGCTGGGACAGGGAGAGTGTGGCTCTGAGCTGGGACAGGGAGAGAGTGGCCCTGAGCTGCGACAGGGAGACAGTTGCCCTGAGTTGGGACAGGGAGAGAGTGGTCCTGAGCTGGGACAGGGAGAGTGTGGCTCTGAGCTGGGACAGGGAGAGTGTGTCTCTGAGCTGGGACAAGAAGAGTGTGGCTATTAGGTGGGACAGGGAGAGTGTGGCCCTGAGCTGGGACAGGAAGAGTGTGACCCTGAGCTGGAGCAGGGAGAGTGTGTCCCTGAGCTGGGACAGGGAGAGTGTGGCGCTGAACTGGGACAGGGAGAGTGTGGCTCTGAGCTGGGACAGTGAGAGTGTGTCCCTGAGCTGGAGCAGGGAGAGTGTGGTCTTGAGCTGGGACAGGGAGAGTGTGGTCCAGAGCTGGGACACGGAGAGTGTGTCCCTGAGCTGGAGCAGGGAGAGTGTGTCTCTGAGCTGGAGCAGGGAGAGTGTGGACCTGAGCTGGGACACGGAGAGTGTGGCCCTGAGCTGGGACAGGGAGAGTGTGGCTCTGAGCTGGGACACGGAGAGTGTGGCTCTGAGCTGGGACAGGGAGAGTGTGGCTCTGAGCTGGGACACGGAGAGTGTGGCTCTGAGCAGGAACAGGGAGAGTGTGGCCCTGAGCTGGAACAGGGAGAGAGTGGCCCTGAGCTGGAACAGGGAGAGAGTGGCCCTGAGCTGGAACAGGGAGAGTGTGGCCCTGAGCTGGGACAGGGAGAGTGTGGTCCTGAGCTGGGAATGGGAGAGTGTGGCCCTGAGCTGGCACAGGGAGAGTGTGTCTCTGAGCTGGGACGGGAAGAGTGTGGCTATTAGGTGGGACATGGAGAGTGTGGTCCTGAGCTGGGACAGGGAGAGTGTGGCTCTGAGCTGGGACAGGGAGAGTGTGTCTCTGAGCTGGGATGGGAAGAGTGTGTCTCTGAGCTGGGACAGGGAGAGAGTGCCCCTGAGCTGGGACAGGGAGAGTGTGGCTCTGAGCTGGGACAGGGAGAGAGTGGCCCTGAGCTGCGACAGGGAGACAGTTGCCCTGAGTTGGGACAGGGAGAGAGTGGTCCTGAGCTGGGACAGGGAGAGTGTGGCTCTGAGCTGGGACAGGGAGAGTGTGTCTCTGAGCTGGGACAAGAAGAGTGTGGCTATTAGGTGGGACAGGGAGAGTGTGGCCCTGAGCTGGGACAGGAAGAGTGTGACCCTGAGCTGGAGCAGGGAGAGTGTGTCCCTGAGCTGGGACAGGGAGAGTGTGGCGCTGAACTGGGACAGGGAGAGTGTGGCTCTGAGCTGGGACAGTGAGAGTGTGTCCCTGAGCTGGAGCAGGGAGAGTGTGGTCTTGAGCTGGGACAGGGAGAGTGTGGTCCAGAGCTGGGACACGGAGAGTGTGTCCCTGAGCTGGAGCAGGGAGAGTGTGTCTCTGAGCTGGAGCAGGGAGAGTGTGGACCTGAGCTGGGACACGGAGAGTGTGGCTCTGAGCTGGGACAGGGAGAGTGTGGCTCTGAGCTGGGACACGGAGAGTGTGGCTCTGAGCTGGGACAGGGAGAGTGTGGCTCTGAGCTGGGACACGGAGAGTGTGGCTCTGAGCTGGAACAGGGAGAGAGTGGCCCTGAGCTGGAACAGGGAGAGTGTGGCCCTGAGCTGGAACAGGGAGAGAGTGGCCCTGAGCTGGAACAGGGAGAGTGTGGCCCTGAGCTGGGACAGGGAGAGTGTGGTCCTGAGCTGGGAATGGGAGAGTGTGGCCCTGAGCTGGCACAGGGAGAGTGTGGCCCTGAGCTGGGACAGGGAGAGTGTAGCCCGGAGCTGGGACAGGGAGAGTGTGACCCTGAGCTGGGACAGGGAGAGTGTGGCTCTGTGCAGGGACAGGGAGAGTGTGGCCCTGAGCAGGGACAGGGAGAGTGTGGCCCTGAGCTGGGACAGGGAGAGTGTGGCCCTGAGCTGGGACAGGGAGAGTGTGGCCCTGAGCTGGGACAGGGAGAGTGTGGCCCTGAGCTGGGACAGGGAGAGTGTAGCTCTGAGCTGGGACAGGGAGAGTGTGGCCCTGAGCTGGTACAGGGAGAGTGTGGCTCTGAGCTGGGATTGGGTGAGTGTGACCCTGAGCTGGGACAGGGAGAGTATGGCTCTGAGCTGGGATTGGGAGAGTGTGACCCTGAGCTGGGACAGGGAGAGTGTGGCTCTGAGCTGGGATTGGGAGAGTGTGGCCCTGAGCTGGGACAGGGAGAGTGTGGCCCTGAGCTGGGACAGGGAGAGTGTGGCTCTGAGCTGGGATTGGGAGAGTGTGGCCCTGAGCTGGGACAGGGAGAGTGTGGCCCTGAGCTGGGACTGGGAGAGTGTGGCTCTGAACTGGTTCAGGGAGAGTGTAGCCCTGAGCTGGGACAGGGAGAGTGTGGCCCTGAGCTGGGACACGGAGAGTGTGGCCCTGAGCTGGGACTGGGAGAGTGAGGCCCTGAAATGGGACAAGGAGAGTGTGGTCCTGATCTGGGACAGGGACAGTGTGGTCCTGAGCTGGGACAGGGAGAGTGTGGCCCTGAGCTGGGACAGGGAGAGTGTGACTCTGAGCTGGGACAGGGAGAGTGTGACCCTGAACTGGGACAAGGAGAGTGTGGTCCTGAGCTGGGACAGGGAGAGTGTGGCCCTGAGCTGGGACAGGGAGAGTGTGACCCTGAACTGGGACACGGAGAGTGTGGCCCCGAGGCGGGACAGGGAGAGTGTGTCTCTGAGCTAGGACAGGGAGAGTGTGGCTATTAGGTGGGACAGGGAGAGTGTGGCTATTAGGTGGGACAGGGAGAGTGTGGTCCTGAGCTGGGACAGGGAGAGTGTGGCTCTGAGCTGGGACAGGGAGAGTGTGTCTCTGAGCTGGGACGGGAAGAGTGTGGCTATTAGGTGGGACAGGGAGAGTGTGGTCCTGAGCTGGGACAGGGAGAGTGTGGCTCTGAGCTGGGACAGGGAGAGTGTGTCTCTGAGCTGGGACAGGAAGAGTGTGGCTATTAGGTGGGACAGGGAGAGTGTGGCCCTGAGCTGGGACAGGGAGAGAGTGGCCCTGAGCTGGGACAGGAAGAGTGTGACCCTAAGCTGGGAGAGGGAGAGAGTGGCCCTGAGCTGGGACAGGGAGAGTGTGGTCCTGAGCTGGGATTGGGAGAGTGTGGCACTGAGGTGGGATACGGAGAGTGTGTCCCTGAGCTGGGACAGGGAGAGTGTGGCCCTGAACTGGGACAGGGAGAGTGTGGCCCTGAGCTGGGACAGTGAGAGTGTGTCCCTGAGCTGGAGCAGGGAGAGTGTGGTCCTGAGCTGGGACAGGGAGAGTGTGGACCTGAGCTGGGACAGGGAGAGAGTGGCCCTGAGCTGGGACAGGGAGAGTGTGGTCCTGAGCTGGGATTGGGAGAGTGTGGCACTGAGGTGGGATACGGAGAGCGTGTCCCTGAGCTGGGACAGGGAGAGTGTGGCCCTGAACTGGGACAGGGAGAGTGTGGCCCTGAGCTGGGACAGTGAGAGTGTGTCCCTGAGCTGGAGCAGGGAGAGTGTGGTCCTGAGCTGGGACAGGGAGAGTGTGGACCTGAGCTGGGACAGTGAGAGTGTGTCCCTGAGCTGGAGCAGGGAGAGTGTGGTCCTGAGCTGGGACAGGGAGAGTGTGGACCTGAGCTGGGACAGGGAGAGAATGGCCCTGAGCTGGGACAGGGAGAGTGTGGTCCTGAGCTGGGACAGGGAGAGTTTGGTCCTGAGCTGGGACAGGGAGAGTGTGGTCCTGAGCTGGGACACGGAGAGTGTGTCCCTGAGCTGGAGCAGGGAGAGTGTGTCCCTGAGCTGGGACAGGGAGAGTGTGGCGCTGAACTGGGACAGGGAGAGTGTGGCTCTGAGCTGGGACAGGGAGAGTGTGGCCCTGAGCTGGGACAGGGAGAGTGTGGTCCTGAGCTGGGAATGGGAGAGTGTGGCCCTGAGCTGGCACAGGGAGAGTGTGGCACTGAGCTGGGACAGGGAGAGTGTGGCCCTGAGCTGGGACAGGGAGAGTGTGGCCCTGAGCTGGGAATGGGAGAGTGTGGCCCTGAGCTGGCACAGGGAGAGTGTGGCCCTGAGCTGGGACAGGGAGAGTGTGACCCTGAGCTGGGACAGGGAGAGTGTGGCCCTGAGCTGGGACACGGAGAGTGTGGCCCTGAGCTGGGAATGGGAGAGTGTGGCCCTGAGCTGGGACAGGGAGAGTGTGGCCCTGAGCTGGGACAGGGAGAGTGTGACCCTGAGCTGGGACAGGGAGAGTGTGGCCCTGAGCTGGGACACGGAGAGTGTGACCCTGAGCTGGGACAGGGAGAGTGTGGCTCTGTGCAGGGACAGGGAGAGTGTGGCCCTGAGCTGGGACAGGGAGAGTGTGGCCCTGAGCTGGGACAGGGAGAGTGTGGCCCTGAGCTGGGACAGGGAGAGTGTGGCCCTGAGCTGGGACACGGAGAGTGTGACCCTGAGCTGGGACAGGGAGAGTGTGGCCCTGAGCTGGGACAGGGAGAGTGTGGCCCTGAGCTGGGACAGGGAGAGTGTGGCCCTGAGCTGGGACAGGGTGAGTGTGGCCCTGAGCTGGGACAGGGAGAGTGTAGCTCTGAGCTGGGACAGGGAGAGTGTGGCCCTGAGCTGGGATTGGGAGAGTGTGACCCTGAGCTGGGACAGGGGTAGTGTGGCTCTGAGCTGGGATTGGGAGAGTGTGACCCTGAGCTGGGACAGGGAGAGTGTGGCTCTGAGCTGGGATTGGGAGAGTGTGGCCCTGAGCTGGGACAGGGAGAGTGTGGCCCTGAGCTGGGACAGGGAGAGTGTGGCTCTGAGATGGGATTGGGAGAGTGTGGCCCTGAGCTGGGACAGGGAGAGTGTGGCCCTGAGCTGGGACTGGGAGAGTGTGGCTCTGAACTGGTTCAGGGAGAGTGTAGCCCTGAGCTGGGACAGGGAGAGTGTGGCCCTGAGCTGGGACACGGAGAGTGTGGCCCTGAGCTGGGACTGGGAGAGTGTGACCCTGAACTGGGACAAGGAGAGTGTGGTCCTGAGCTGGGACAGGGACAGTGTGGTCCTGAGCTGGGACAGGGAGAGTGTGGCCCTGAGCTGGGACAGGGAGAGTGTGACTCTGAGCTGGGACAGGGAGAGTGTGACCCTGAACTGGGACAAGGAGAGTGTGGTCCTGAGCTGGGACAGGGAGAGTGTGGCCCTGAGCTGGGACAGGGAGAGTGTGACCCTGAACTGGGACAGGGAGAGTGTGGCCCTGAGCTGGGACAGGGAGAGTGTGGCCCTGAGCTGCGACACGGAGAGTGTGACCCTGAACTGGGACAGGGAGAGTGTGGCCCTGAGCTGGGACTGGGAGAGTGTAGCCCTGAGCTGGGACAGGGAGAGAGTGGCCCTGAGCTGGGATTCGGAGAGTGTGTCTCTGAGCTGGGACAGGGAGAGTGTGGCCCCGAGCCGGGACAGGGAGAGTGTGTCTCTGAGATGGGACAGGGAGAGTGTGTCTCTGAGCTGGGACAGGGAGAGTGTGGCTCTGAGCTGGGACGGGAAGAGTGTGTCTCTGAGCTGGGACAGGGAGAGAGTGCCCCTGAGCTGGGACAGGGAGAGTGTGGCTCTGAGCTGGGACAGGGAGAGAGTGGCCCTGAGCTGCGACAGGAAGAGTGTGACCCTGAGCTGGGACAGGGAGAGTGTGTCTCTGAGCTGGGACGGGAAGAGTGTGGCTATTAGGTGGGACATGGAGAGTGTGGTCCTGAGCTGGGACAGGGAGAGTGTGGCTCTGAGCTGGGACAGGGAGAGTGTGTCTCTGAGCTGGGATGGGAAGAGTGTGTCTCTGAGCTGGGACAGGGAGAGAGTGCCCCTGAGCTGGGACAGGGAGAGTGTGGCTCTGAGCTGGGACAGGGAGAGAGTGGCCCTGAGCTGCGACAGGGAGACAGTTGCCCTGAGTTGGGACAGGGAGAGAGTGGTCCTGAGCTGGGACAGGGAGAGTGTGTCTCTGAGCTGGGACAAGAAGAGTGTGGCTATTAGGTGGGACAGGGAGAGTGTGGCCCTGAGCTGGGACAGGAAGAGTGTGACCCTGAGCTGGAGCAGGGAGAGTGTGTCCCTGAGCTGGGACAGGGAGAGTGTGGCGCTGAACTGGGACAGGGAGAGTGTGGCTCTGAGCTGGGACAGTGAGAGTGTGTCCCTGAGCTGGAGCAGGGAGAGTGTGGTCTTGAGCTGGGACAGGGAGAGTGTGGTCCAGAGCTGGGACACGGAGAGTGTGTCCCTGAGCTGGAGCAGGGAGAGTGTGTCTCTGAGCTGGAGCAGGGAGAGTGTGGACCTGAACTGGGACACGGAGAGTGTGGCCCTGAGCTGGGACAGGGAGAGTGTGGCTCTGAGCTGGGACACGGAGAGTGTGGCTCTGAGCTGGGACAGGGAGAGTGTGGCTCTGAGCTGGGACACGGAGAGTGTGGCTCTGAGCTGGAACAGGGAGAGTGTGGCCCTGAGCTGGAACAGGGAGAGAGTGGCCCTGAGCTGGAACAGGGAGAGAGTGGCCCTGAGCTGGAACAGGGAGAGTGTGGCCCTGAGCTGGGACAGGGAGAGTGTGGTCCTGAGCTGGGAATGGGAGAGTGTGGCCCTGAGCTGGCACAGGGAGAGTGTGGCCCTGAGCTGGGACAGGGAGAGTGTAGCCCGGAGCTGGGACAGGGAGAGTGTGACCCTGAGCTGGGACAGGGAGAGTGTGGCTCTGTGCAGGGACAGGGAGAGTGTGGCCCTGAGCAGGGACAGGGAGAGTGTGGCCCTGAGCTGGGACAGGGAGAGTGTGGCCCTGAGCTGGGACAGGGAGAGTGTGGCCCTGAGCTGGGACAGGGAGAGTGTGGCCCTGAGCTGGGACAGGGAGAGTGTAGCTCTGAGCTGGGACAGGGAGAGTGTGGCCCTGAGCTGGTACAGGGAGAGTGTGGCTCTGAGCTGGGATTGGGTGAGTGTGACCCTGAGCTGGGACAGGGAGAGTATGGCTCTGAGCTGGGATTGGGAGAGTGTGACCCTGAGCTGGGACAGGGAGAGTGTGGCTCTGAGCTGGGATTGGGAGAGTGTGGCCCTGAGCTGGGACAGGGAGAGTGTGGCCCTGAGCTGGGACAGGGAGAGTGTGGCTCTGAGCTGGGATTGGGAGAGTGTGGCCCTGAGCTGGGACAGGGAGAGTGTGGCCCTGAGCTGGGACTGGGAGAGTGTGGCTCTGAACTGGTTCAGGGAGAGTGTAGCCCTGAGCTGGGACAGGGAGAGTGTGGCCCTGAGCTGGGACACGGAGAGCGTGGCCCTGAGCTGGGACTGGGAGAGTGAGGCCCTGAAATGGGACAAGGAGAGTGTGGTCCTGATCTGGGACAGGGACAGTGTGGTCCTGAGCTGGGACAGGGAGAGTGTGGCCCTGAGCTGGGACAGGGAGAGTGTGACTCTGAGCTGGGACAGGGAGAGTGTGACCCTGAACTGGGACAGGGAGAGTGTGACCCTGAACTGGGACAGGGAGAGTGTGGCCCTGACCTGGGACAGGGAGAGTGTGGCCCTGAGCTGCGACACGGAGAGTGTGACCCTGAACTGGGACAGGGAGAGTGTGGCCCTGAGCTGGGACTGGGAGAGTGTAGCCCTGAGCTGGGACAGGGAGAGAGTGGCCCTGAGCTGGGATTCGGAGAGTGTGTCTCTGAGCTGGGACAGGGAGAGTGTGGCCCTGAGCTGGGACAGGGAGAGTGTGGCCCCGAGCCGGGACAGGGAGAGTGTGTCTCTGAGCTGGTACAGGGAGAGTGTGTCTCTGAGCTGGGACAGGAAGAGTGTGGCTATTAGGTGGGACAGGGAGAGTGTGGCCCTGAGCTGGGACAGGGAGAGAGTGCCCCTGAGCTGGGACAGGGAGAGTGTGGCTCTGAGCTGGGACAGGGAGAGAGTGGCCCTGAGCTGCGACAGGGAGAGAGTTGCCCTGAGCTGGGACAGGAAGAGTGTGACCCTGAGCTGGGACAGGGAGAGTGTGACCCTGAGCTGGGACTGGGAGAGTGTAGCCCTGAGCTGGGACAGGGAGAGAGTGGCCCTGAGCTGGGATTGGGAGAGAGTGGCTCTGAGCTGGGACACGGAGAGTGTGGCCCTGAGCTGGGACACGGAGAGTGTGGCCCAGAGCCGGGACAGGGAGAGTGTGTCTCTGAGCTGGGACAGGAAGAGTGTGGCCCTGAGCTGGGACAGGGAGAGTGTGGCCCTGAGCCGGGACAGGGATTGTGTGACCCTGAGCTGGGACAGGGAGAGAGTGCCCCTGAGCTGGGACAGGGAGAGTGTGGCCCTGAGCTGGGACAGGGAGAGTGTGACCCTGAGCTGGGACAGGGAGAGAGTGCCCCTAAACTGGGACAGGTAGAGTGTGGCCCTGAGCTGGGACAGGGAGAGTGTGACCCTGAGCTGGGACAGGGAGAGAGTGCCCCTAAACTGGGACAGGGAGAGTGTGGTCCTGAGCTGGGACAGGGAGAGTGTGGCCCTGAGCTGCGACACGGAGAGTGTGACCCTAAACTGGGACAGGGAGAGTGTGGCCCTGAGCTGGGACTGGGAGAGTGTGGCCCTGAGCTGGGACTGGGAGAGTGTGGCCCTGAGCTGGGACAGGGAGAGAGTGGCCCTGAGCTGGGATTGGGAGAGTGTGTCTCTGAGCTGGGACAGGGAGAGTGCGGCCCTGAGCTGGGACAGGGAGAGTGTGGCCCCGAGCCGGGACAGGGAGAGTGTGTCTCTGAGCTGGGACAGGAAGAGTGTGGCTATTAGGTGGGACAGGGAGAGTGTGGCCCTGAGCTGGGACAGGGAGAGAGTGCCCCTGAGCTGGGACAGGGAGAGAGTTGCCCTGAGCTGGGACAGGAAGAGTGTGACCCTGAGCTGGGACAGGGAGAGAGTGCCCCTGAGCTGGGACAGGGAGAGTGTGGCTATTAGGTGTGACAGGGAGAGTGTGGCCCGGAGCTGGGACAGGAAGAGTGTGACCCTGTGCTGGGACAGGGAGAGTGTGACCCTGAACTGGGACAGGGAGAGAGTGCCCCTGAGCTGGGACAGGGAGAGTGTGGCTATTAGGTGTGACAGGGAGAGAGTGCCCCTGAGCTGGGACAGGGAGAGTGTGGCCCTGAGCTGGGACAGGGAGAGTGTGACCCTGAACAGGGACAGGGAGAGTGTAGCTCTGAGCTGGGACAGGGAGTGTGTGACCCTGAGCTGGGACTGGGAGAGTGTAGCCCTGAGCTGGGACAGGGAGAGAGTGGCCCTGAGCTGGGATTGGGAGAGAGTGGCTCTGAGCTGGGACACGGAGGGCGTGGCCCAGAGCCGGGACAGGGAGAGTGTGTCTCTGAGCTGGGACAGGAAGAGTGTGTCTCTGAGCTGGGACAGGGAGAGTGTGACCCTGAGCTAGGACAGGGAGAGGGTGCCCCTGAGCTGGGACAGGGAGAGTGTGGCTATTAGGTGTGACAGGGAGAGTGTGGCCCTGAGTTGGGACAGGAAGAGTGTGACCCTGAGCTGGGACAGGGAGAGTGTGACTCTGAGCTGGGACAGGTAGAGAGTGGCCCTGAGCTGGGATTGGGAGAGTGTGGTCCTGAGCTGGGAATGGGAGAGTGTGGCCCTGAGCTGGGACAGGGAGAGTGTGGCTCTGAACTGGGACAGGGAGAGTGTGGCCCTGAGCTGGGACAGGGAGAGTGTGGCTCTGAACTGGGACAGGGAGAGTGTGGCCCTGAGCTGGGACAGGGAGAGTGTGGCCCTGAGCTGGGAATGGGAGAGTGTGGCCCTGAGCTGGGACAGGGAGAGTGTGGCTCTGAACTGGGACACGGAGAGTGTGACCCTGAGCTGGGACAGGGAGAGTGTGGCTCTCTGCAGGGACAGGGAGAGTGTGGCCCTGAGCTGGGACAGGGAGAGTGTGGCCCTGAGCTGGGACAGGGAGAGTGTGACCCTGAACAGGGACAGGGAGAGTGTGGCCCTGAGCTGGGACAGGGAGAGTGTGACCCTGAACAGGGACAGGGAGAGTGTAGCTCTGAGCTGGGATTGGGAGAGTGTGACCCTGAGCTGGGACAGGGAGAGTGTGGCCCTGAGCTGGGACAGGGAGAGTGTGGCTCTGAACTGGTTCAGGGAGAGTGTGGCTGTGAGCTGGGACAGGGAGAGTGTGACCCTGAACAGGGACAGGGAGAGTGTAGCTCTGAGCTGGGACAGGGAGAGTGTGGCCCTGAGCTGGGAATGGGAGAGTGTGACCCTGAGCTGGGACAGGGAGAGTGTGGCTCTGAGCTGGGAATGGGAGAGTGTGACACTGAGCTGGGACAGGGAGAGTGTGGCCCTGAGCTGGGACAGGGAGAGTGTGACCCTGAACAGGGACAGGGAGAGTGTAGCTCTGAGCTGGGACAGGGAGAGTGTGGCTCTGAGCTGGGATTGGGAGAGTGTGACCCTGAGCTGGGACAGGGAGAGTGTGGCCCTGAGCTGGGACAGGGAGAGTGTGGCCCTGAGCAGGGACTGGGAGAGTGTGGCTCTGAGCTGGGACAGGCAGAGTGTAGCCCTGAGCTGGGACAGGGAGAGTGTGGCCCTGAGCTGGGACAGGGAGAGTGTGGACCTGAGCTGGGACTGGGAGAGTGTAGCCCTGAGCTGGGACAGGGAGAGAGTGGCCCTGAGCTGGGATTGGGAGAGAGTGGCTCTGAGCTGGGACACGGAGAGTGTGGCTATTAGGTGGGACAGGGAGAGTGTGGCCCTGAGCTGGGACAGGGAGAGTGTGGCCCTGAGCTGGGACAGGGAGAGTGTGGCTCTGAGCTGGGATTGGGAGAGTGTGACCCTGAGCTGGGACAGGGAGAGTGTGGCCCTGAGCTGGGACAGGGAGAGTGTGGCTCTGAACTGGTTCAGGGAGAGTGTGGCTGTGAGCTGGGACAGGGAGAGTGTGACCCTGAACAGGGACAGGGAGAGTGTAGCTCTGAGCTGGGACAGGGAGAGTGTGGCCCTGAGCTGGGAATGGGAGAGTGTGAACCTGAGCTGGGACAGGGAGAGTGTGGCCCTGAGCTGGGACAGGGAGAGTGTAGCCCTGAGCTGGGACAGGGAGAGTGTGGCCCTGAGCTGGGACATGGAGAGTGTGGACCTGAGCTGGGACTGGGAGAGTGTAGCCCTGAGCTGGGACAGGGAGAGAGTGGCCCTGAGCTGGGATTGGGAGAGAGTGGCTCTGAGCTGGGACACGGAGAGTGTGGCCCCGAGCCGGGACAGGCAGAGTGTGTCTCTGAGCTGGGACAGGAAGAGTGTGGCCGTGAGCTGGGACAGGGAGAGTGCGGCCCTGAGCCGGGATTGGGAGAGAGTGGCTCTGAGCTGGGACACGGAGAGTGTGGCTATTAGGTGGGACAGGGAGAGTGTGGCCCTGAGCTGGGACAGGAAGAGTGTGACCCTGAGCTGGGACAGGGAGAGAGTGGCTCTGAGCTGGGACAGGGAGAGAGTGGCTCTGAGCTGGGACAGGGAGAGTGTGGCTCTGAGCTGGGACAGGGAGAGTGTGGCTCTGAGCTGGGATTGGGAGAGTGTGACCCTGAGCTGGGACAGGGAGAGTGTGACCTGAGCTGGGACAGGGAGAGTGTGGCCCTGAGCTGGGACAGGGAGAGTGTGACCCTGAGCTGAGACAGGGAGAGTGTGGCCCTGAGCTGGGACAGGGAGAGTGTGGCCTGGAGCTGGGACAGGGAGAGTGTGGCCCTGAGCTGGGACAGGGAGAGTGTGGCCCTGAGCTGGGACAGGGAGAGTGTGGCTCTGAGCTGGGACAGGGAGAGTGTAGCCCTGAGCTGGGACAGGGAGAGTGTGGCCCTGAGCTGGGACAGGGAGAGTGTGGACCTGAGCTGGGACAGGGAGAGTGTGACCCTGAGCTAGGACAGGGAGAGGGTGCCCCTGAGCTGGGACAGGGAGAGTGTGGCCCTGAGCTGGGACAGGGAGAGTGTGGCTCTGAGCTGGGACAGGGAGAGTGTAGCCCTGAGCTGGGACAGGGAGAGTGTGTCTCTGAGCTGGGACAGGAAGAGTGTGTCTCTGAGCTGGGACAGGGAGAGTGTGACCCTGAGCTAGGACAGGGAGAGGGTGCCCCTGAGCTGGGACAGGGAGAGTGTGGCTATTAGGTGTGACAGGGAGAGTGTGGCCCTGAGTTGGGACAGGAAGAGTGTGACCCTGAGCTGGGACAGGGAGAGTGTGACTCTGAGCTGGGACAGGTAGAGAGTGGCCCTGAGCTGGGATTGGGAGAGTGTGGTCCTGAGCTGGGAATGGGAGAGTGTGGCCCTGAGCTGGGACAGGGAGAGTGTGGCTCTGAACTGGGACAGGGAGAGTGTGGCCCTGAGCTGGGACAGGGAGAGTGTGGCTCTGATCTGGGACAGGGAGAGTGTGGCCCTGAGCTGGGACAGGGAGAGTGTGGCCCTGAGCTGGGAATGGGAGAGTGTGGCCCTGAGCTGGGACAGGGAGAGTGTGGCTCTGAACTGGGACACGGAGAGTGTGACCCTGAGCTGGGACAGGGAGAGTGTGGCTCTCTGCAGGGACAGGGAGAGTGTGGCCCTGAGCTGGGACAGGGAGAGTGTGGCCCTGAGCTGGGACAGGGAGAGTGTGACCCTGAACAGGGACAGGGAGAGTGTGGCCCTGAGCTGGGACAGGGAGAGTGTGACCCTGAACAGGGACAGGGAGAGTGTAGCTCTGAGCTGGGATTGGGAGAGTGTGACCCTGAGCTGGGACAGGGAGAGTGTGGCCCTGAGCTGGGACAGGGAGAGTGTGGCTCTGAACTGGTTCAGGGAGAGTGTGGCTGTGAGCTGGGACAGGGAGAGTGTGACCCTGAACAGGGACAGGGAGAGTGTAGCTCTGAGCTGGGACAGGGAGAGTGTGGCCCTGAGCTGGGAATGGGAGAGTGTGACCCTGAGCTGGGACAGGGAGAGTGTGGCTCTGAGCTGGGAATGGGAGAGTGTGACACTGAGCTGGGACAGGGAGAGTGTGGCCCTGAGCTGGGACAGGGAGAGTGTGACCCTGAACAGGGACAGGGAGAGTGTAGCTCTGAGCTGGGACAGGGAGAGTGTGGCTCTGAGCTGGGATTGGGAGAGTGTGACCCTGAGCTGGGACAGGGAGAGTGTGGCCCTGAGCTGGGACAGGGAGAGTGTGGCCCTGAGCAGGGACTGGGAGAGTGTGGCTCTGAGCTGGGACAGGCAGAGTGTAGCCCTGAGCTGGGACAGGGAGAGTGTGGCCCTGAGCTGGGACAGGGAGAGTGTGGACCTGAGCTGGGACTGGGAGAGTGTAGCCCTGAGCTGGGACAGGGAGAGAGTGGCCCTGAGCTGGGATTGGGAGAGAGTGGCTCTGAGCTGGGACACGGAGAGTGTGGCTATTAGGTGGGACAGGGAGAGTGTGGCCCTGAGCTGGGACAGGGAGAGTGTGGCCCTGAGCTGGGACAGGGAGAGTGTGGCTCTGAGCTGGGATTGGGAGAGTGTGACCCTGAGCTGGGACAGGGAGAGTGTGGCCCTGAGCTGGGACAGGGAGAGTGTGGCTCTGAACTGGTTCAGGGAGAGTGTGGCTGTGAGCTGGGACAGGGAGAGTGTGACCCTGAACAGGGACAGGGAGAGTGTAGCTCTGAGCTGGGACAGGGAGAGTGTGGCCCTGAGCTGGGAATGGGAGAGTGTGACCCTGAGCTGGGACAGGGAGAGTGTGGCCCTGAGCTGGGACAGGGAGAGTGTAGCCCTGAGCTGGGACAGGGAGAGTGTGGCCCTGAGCTGGGACATGGAGAGTGTGGACCTGAGCTGGGACTGGGAGAGTGTAGCCCTGAGCTGGGACAGGGAGAGAGTGGCCCTGAGCTGGGATTGGGAGAGAGTGGCTCTGAGCTGGGACACGGAGAGTGTGGCCCCGAGCCGGGACAGGCAGAGTGTGTCTCTGAGCTGGGACAGGAAGAGTGTGGCCGTGAGCTGGGACAGGGAGAGTGCGGCCCTGAGCCGGGATTGGGAGAGAGTGGCTCTGAGCTGGGACACGGAGAGTGTGGCTATTAGGTGGGACAGGGAGAGTGTGGCCCTGAGCTGGGACAGGAAGAGTGTGACCCTGAGCTGGGACAGGGAGAGAGTGGCTCTGAGCTGGGACAGGGAGAGAGTGGCTCTGAGCTGGGACAGGGAGAGTGTGGCTCTGAGCTGGGACAGGGAGAGTGTGGCTCTGAGCTGGGATTGGGAGAGTGTGACCCTGAGCTGGGACAGGGAGAGTGTGACCTGAGCTGGGACAGGGAGAGTGTGGCCCTGAGCTGGGACAGGGAGAGTGTGACCCTGAGCTGAGACAGGGAGAGTGTGGCCCTGAGCTGGGACAGGGAGAGTGTGGCCTGGAGCTGGGACAGGGAGAGTGTGGCCCTGAGCTGGGACAGGGAGAGTGTGGCCCTGAGCTGGGACAGGGAGAGTGTGGCTCTGAGCTGGGACAGGGAGAGTGTAGCCCTGAGCTGGGACAGGGAGAGTGTGGCCCTGAGCTGGGACAGGGAGAGTGTGGACCTGAGCTGGGACTTGGAGAGTGTAGCCCTGAGCTGGGACAGGGAGAGAGTGGCCCTGAGCTGGGACAGGGAGAGTGTGCCCTGAGCTGGGACAGGGAGAGAGTGGCTCTGAGCTGGGACACGGAGAGTGTGGCCCTGAGCTGGGACAGGAAGAGTGTGGCTATTAGGTGGGACAGGGAGAGTGTGGCCCTGAGCTGGGACAGGAAGAGTGTGACCCGGAGCTGGGACAGGGAGAGAGTGCCCCTGAGCTGGGACAGGGAGAGTCTGGCCCTGAGCTGGGACAGGGAGAGTGTGGTCCTGAGCTGGGACAGGGAGAGTGTGGCCCTGAGCTGGGACAGGGAGAGTGTGTCCCTGAGCTGGGTCAGGGAGAGTGTGGTCCTGAGCTGGGACAGGGAGAGTGTGGCTCTGAGCTGGGACAGGGAGAGTGTGGCACTGAGCTGGGACAGGGAGAGTGTGGCCCTGAGCTGGGACAGGGAGAGTGTGGCCCTGAGCTGGGACAGGGAGAGTGTGGCCCTGAGCTGGGACAGGGAGAGTGTGGCTCTGAACTGGGACAGGGAGAGTGTGACCCTGAACTGGGACAAGGAGAGTGTGGTCCTGAGCTGGGACAGGGACAGTGTGGTCCTAGGCTGGGACAGGGAGAGTGTGGCCCACAGCTGGGACACGGAGAGTGTGGCTCTGAGCTGGGACAAGGAGAGAGTGGCCCTGAGCTGGGACATGGAGAGTGTGGTCCTGAGCTGGGACAGGGAGAGTGTGGCCCTGAGCTGGGACAGGGAGAGTGTGGACCTGAGCTGGGACTGGGAGAGTGTAGCCCTGAGCTGGGACAGGGAGAGAGTGGCCCTGAGCTGGGATTGGGAGAGAGTGGCTCTGAGCTGGGACACGGAGAGTGTGGCCCCGAGCCGGGACAGGCAGAGTGTGTCTCTGAGCTGGGACAGGAAGAGTGTGGCCCTGAGCTGGGACAGGGAGAGTGCGGCCCTGAGCCGGGATTGGGAGAGAGTGGCTCTGAGCTGGGACACGGAGAGTGTGGCTATTAGGTGGGACAGGGAGAGTGTGGCCCTGAGCTGGGACAGTGAGAGTGTGGCCCTGAGCTGGGACAGGGAGAGTGTGGCTCTGAGCTGGGATTGGGAGAGTGTGACCCTGAGCTGGGACAGGGAGAGTGTGGCCCTGAGCTGGGACAGGGAGAGTGTGGCTCTGAACTGGTTCAGGGAGAGTGTGGCTGTGAGCTGGGACAGGGAGAGTGTGACCCTGAACAGGGACAGGGAGAGTGCAGCTCTGAGCTGGGACAGGGAGAGTGTGGCCCTGAGCTGGGAATGGGAGAGTGTGACCCTGAGCTGGGACAGGGAGAGTGTGGCCCTGAGCTGGGACAGGGAGAGTGTAGCCCTGAGCTGGGACAGGGAGAGTGTGGCCCTGAGCTGGGACAGGGAGAGTGTGGACCTGAGCTGGGACTGGGAGAGTGTAGCCCTGAGCTGGGACAGGGAGAGAGTGGCCCTGAGCTGGGATTGGGAGAGAGTGGCTCTGAGCTGGGACACGGAGAGTGTGGCCCCGAGCCGGGACAGGCAGAGTGTGTCTCTGAGCTGGGACAGGAAGAGTGTGGCCGTGAGCTGGGACAGGGAGAGTGCGGCCCTGAGCCGGGATTGGGAGAGAGTGGCTCTGAGCTGGGACACGGAGAGTGTGGCTATTAGGTGGGACAGGGAGAGTGTGGCCCTGAGCTGGGACAGGAAGAGTGTGACCCTGAGCTGGGACAGGGAGAGAGTGGCTCTGAGCTGGGACAGGGAGAGAGTGGCTCTGAGCTGGGACAGGGAGAGTGTGGCTCTGAGCTGGGACAGGGAGAGTGTGGCTCTGAGCTGGGATTGGGAGAGTGTGACCCTGAGCTGGGACAGGGAGAGTGTGACCTGAGCTGGGACAGGGAGAGTGTGGCCCTGAGCTGGGACAGGGAGAGTGTGACCCTGAGCTGAGACAGGGAGAGTGTGGCCCTGAGCTGGGACAGGGAGAGTGTGGCCTGAGCTGGGACAGGGAGAGTGTGGCCCTGAGCTGGGACAGGGAGAGTGTGGCCCTGAGCTGGGACAGGGAGAGTGTGGCTCTGAGCTGGGACAGGGAGAGTGTAGCCCTGAGCTGGGACAGGGAGAGTGTGGCCCTGAGCTGGGACAGGGAGAGTGTGGACCTGAGCTGGGATTGGGAGAGAGTGGCTCTGAGCTGGGACACGGAGAGTGTGGCCCTGAGCTGGGACACGGAGAGTGTGGCCCCGAGCCGGGACAGGGAGAGTGTGTCTCTGAGCTGGGACAGGAAGAGTGTGGCTATTAGGTGGGACAGGGAGCGTGTGGTCCTGAGCTGGGACAGGGAGAGTGTGGCTCTGAGCTGGGACAGGGAGAGTGTGTCCCTGAGCTGGGTCAGGGAGAGTGTGGTCCTGAGCTGGGACAGGGAGAGTGTGGCTCTGAGCTGGGACAGGGAGAGTGTGGTCCTGAGCTGGGACAGGGAGAGTGTGGCCCTGAGCTGGGACAGGGAGAGTGTGGCCCTGAGCTGGGACAGGGAGAGCGTGGCCCTGAGCTGGGACAGGGAGAGTGTGGCCCTGAGCTGGGACAGGGAGAGTGTGGCTCTGCACTGGGACAGGGAGAGTGTGACCCTGAACTGGGACAAGGAGAGTGTGGTCCTGAGCTGGGACAGGGACAGTGTGGTCCTGAGCTGGGACAGGGAGAGTGTGGCCCACAGCTGGGACACGGAGAGTGTGGCTCTGAGCTGGGACAAGGAGAGAGTGGCCCTGAGCTGGGACAGGGAGAGTGTGGTCCTGAGCTGGGACAGGGAGAGTGTGGCACTGAGCTGGGACAAGGAGAGAGTGGGCCTGAGCTGGGACAGGGAGAGTGTGGCCCTGAGCTGGGACAGGGAGAGTGTGGCCCAAGCTGGGACAGGGAGAGTGTGGCTCTGAACTGGTTCAGGGAGAGTGTGGCCCTGAGCTGGGACAGGGAGAGTGTGGCCCTGAGCTGGGACAGGGAGAGTGTGGTCCTGAACTGGTTCAGGGAGAGTGTGGCCCTGAGCTGGGACAGGGAGAGTGTGGCCCTGAGCTGGGACAGGGAGAGTGTGGTCCTGAGCTGGGACAGGGAGAGTGTGGCCCTGAGCTGGGACAGGGAGAGTGTGGTCCTGAGCTGGGACACGGAGAGTGTGGTCCTGAGCGGGGACAGGGAGAGTGTGGCCCTGAGCTGGGACAGGGAGAGTGTGGTCCTGAGCTGGGACAAGGTGATTGTGGCTCTGAGCTGGGACAGGGGGAGTGCGGTCCTGAGCTGGGACAGGGAGAGTGTGGTCCCTGAGCTGGGACACGGAGAGTGTGGTCCTGAGCTGTGACAGGGAGAGTGTGACCCTGAGCTGGGACAGGGAGAGTATGGCCCTGAGCTGGAACAGGGAGAGTGTGGTCCTGAGGTGGGACAGGGAGAGTGTGGCCCTGAGCTGCGACAGGGAGAGAGTGGCCCTGAGCTGGGACAGGAAGAGTGTGGCCCTGAGCTGGGACAGGGAGAGTGTGGTCCTGAGCTGGGACAGGGAGAGTGTGGCCCTGTGCTGGGACAGGGAGAGTGTGTCCCTGAGCTGGAACAGGGAGAGTGTGGCACTGAGCTGGGACAGGGAGTGTGTGACCCTGAGCTGGGACAGGGAGAGTGTGGACCTGAGCTGGGTCAGGGAGAGTGTGGCCCTGAGCTGGGTCAGGGAGAGTGTGGTCCTGAGCTGGGACACGGAGAGTGTGGCCCTGAGCTGGGACACGGAGAGTGTGGCCCCGAGCCGGGACAGGGAGAGTGTGTCTCTGAGCTGGGACACGGAGAGTGTGGCCCTGAGCTGCGACAGGGAGAGTGTGGCCCTGAGCTGGGACAGGGAGAGAGTGGCCCTGAGCTGCGACAGGGAGAGAGTGGCCCTGAGCTGCGACAGGGAGAGAGTGGCCCTGAGCTGGGACAGGAAGAGTGTGGCCCTGAGCTGGGACAGGGAGAGTGTGGTCCTGAGCTGGGACAGGGAGAGTGTGGCCCTGAGCTGGGACAGGGAGAGTGTGTCCCTGAGCTGGAACAGGGAGAGTGTGGTCCTGAGCTGGGACAGGGAGAGTGTGGTCCTGAGCAGAGACAGGGAGGGTGTGGACCTGAGCTGGGACACGGAGAGTGTGGCTCTGAGCTGTGACAGGGGGAGTGTGGCTCTGAGCTGGGACAGGGAGAGTGTGGCCCTGAGCTGGGACACGGAGAGTGTGGCCCTGAGCTGGGACAGGGAGAGTGTGGCCCTGAGCTGGGACAGGGAGAGTGTGGCCCTGAGCTGGGACAGGGAGTGTGTGACCCTGAGCTGGGACAGGGAGAGTGTGGCTCTGAACTGGTTCAGGGAGAGTGTGACCCTGAACTGGGACAAGGACAGTGTGGCCCTGAGCTGGGACAGGGAGAGTGTGGTCCTGAGCTGGGATAGGGAGAGTGTGGCACTGAGCTGGGACAAGGAGAGAGTGGCCCTGAGCTGGGACAGGGAGAGTGTGGTCCTGAGCTGGGACAGGGAGAGTGTGGCACTGAGCTGGGACAAGGAGAGAGTGGGCCTGAGCTGGGACAGGGAGAGTGTGGCCCTGAGCTGGGACAGGGAGAGTGTGGCCCTGAGCTGGGACAGGGAGAGTGTGGCTCTGAACTGGTTCAGGGAGAGTGTGGCCCTGAGCTGGGACAGGGAGAGTGTGGCCCTGAGCTGGGACAGGGAGAGTGTGGTCCTGAACTGGTTCAGGGAGAGTGTGGCCCTGAGCCGGGACAGGGAGAGTGTGGCTCTGAACTGGTTCAGGGAGAGTGTGGCTGTGAGCTGGGACAGGGAGAGTGTGACCCTGAACAGGGACAGGGAGAGTGTAGCTCTGAGCTGGGACAGGGAGATTGTGGCCCTGAGCTGGGAATGGGAGAGTGTGACCCTGAGCTGGGACAGGGAGAGTGTGGCCCTGAGCTGGGACAGGGAGAGTGTAGCCCTGAGCTGGGACAGGGAGAGTGTGGCCCTGAGCTGGGACAGGGAGAGTGTGGCCCTGAGCTGGGACTGGGAGAGTGTAGCCCTGAGCTGGGACAGGGAGAGAGTGGCCCTGAGCTGGGATTGGGAGAGAGTGGCTCTGAGCTGGGACACGGAGAGTGTGGCCCCGAGCCGGGACAGGCAGAGTGTGTCTCTGAGCTGGGACAGGAAGAGTGTGGCCGTGAGCTGGGACAGGGAGAGTGCGGCCCTGAGCCGGGATTGGGAGAGAGTGGCTCTGAGCTGGGACACGGAGAGTGTGGCTATTAGGTGGGACAGGGAGAGTGTGGCCCTGAGCTGGGACAGGAAGAGTGTGACCCTGAGCTGGGACAGGGAGAGAGTGGCTCTGAGCTGGGACAGGGAGAGAGTGGCTCTGAGCTGGGACAGGGAGAGTGTGGCTCTGAGCTGGGACAGGGAGAGTGTGGCTCTGAGCTGGGATTGGGAGAGTGTGACCCTGAGCTGGGACAGGGAGAGTGTGACCTGAGCTGGGACAGGGAGAGTGTGGCCCTGAGCTGGGACAGGGAGAGTGTGACCCTGAGCTGAGACAGGGAGAGTGTGGCCCTGAGCTGGGACAGGGAGAGTGTGGCCTGAGCTGGGACAGGGAGAGTGTGGCCCTGAGCTGGGACAGGGAGAGTGTGGCCCTGAGCTGGGACAGGGAGAGTGTGGCTCTGAGCTGGGACAGGGAGAGTGTAGCCCTGAGCTGGGACAGGGAGAGTGTGGCCCTGAGCTGGGACAGGGAGAGTGTGGACCTGAGCTGGGATTGGGAGAGAGTGGCTCTGAGCTGGGACACGGAGAGTGTGGCCCTGAGCTGGGACATGGAGAGTGTGGCCCCGAGCCGGGACAGGGAGAGTGTGTCTCTGAGCTGGGACAGGAAGAGTGTGGCTATTAGGTGGGACAGGGAGAGTGTGGCCCTGAGCTGGGACAGGAAGAGTGTGACCCGGAGCTGGGACAGGGAGAGAGTGGCTCTGAGCTGGGACAGGGAGAGAGTGGCCCTGAGCTGCGACAGGGAGAGTGTGGCCCTGAGCTGGGTCAGGGAGAGTGTGGCCCTGAGCTGGGACAAGGCGATTGTGTCCCTGAGGTGGTACAGGGAGAGTGTGGCCCTGAGCTGGGACCGGAAGAGTGTGACCCTGAGCTGGGACAGGGAGAGTGTGGCTCTGCGCTGGGACAGGGAGATTCTGGCCCTAAACTGGGCCACGGAGAGTGTGGCACTGAGCTGGGACAGGGCGATTGTGGCCCTGAGGTGGTACAGGGAGAGTGTGGCTCTGAGCTGGGACAGGGAGAGTGTGTCCCTGAGCTGGGACACGGAGAGTGTGGCCCTGAGCTGGGACAAGGCGATTGTGTCCCTGAGGTGGTACAGGGAGAGTGTGGCTCTGAGCTGGGACAGGGAGAGTGTGGTCCTGAGCTGGGACAGGGACAGTGTGGTCCTGAGCTGGGACAGGGAGAGTGTGGCCCTGAGCTGGGACAGGGGGAGTGTGACCCTGAGCTGGGACTGGGAGAGTGTGTCCCTGAGCTGGGACTGGGAGAGTGTGGCCCTGAGCTGGGACAGGGAGAGTGTGGCCCTGAGCTGGGACAGGGAGAGTGTGGCCCTGAGCTGGGACAGGGAGAGTGTGACCCTGAGCTGGGACTGGGAGAGTGTGGCTCTGAGCTGGGACAGGGAGAGTGTGGCCGTGAGCTGGGACTGGGAGAGTGTGGTCCTGAGCTGGGACAGGGAGAGTGTGGTCCTGAGCTGGGACACGGAGAGTGTGGCCCTGAGCTGGGACAGGGAGAGTGTGGCCCTGAGCTGGGACAGGGGGAGTGTGGCCCTGAGCTGGGACAGGGAGAGTGTGGCCCTGAGCTGGGACAGGGAGAGTGTGGCCCTGAGCTGGGACAAGGAGAGTGTGGCTCTGAGCTGGGACAGGGAGAGAGTGGCCCTGAGCTGGGACAGGGAGAGTGTGACCCTGAGCTGGGACTGGGAGAGTGTGGCCCTGAGCTGGGACAGCGAGAGTGTGGCCCTGAGCTGGGACAGGGAGAGTGTGACCCTGAGCTGGGACTGGGAGAGTGTGGCCCTGAGCTGGGACAGGGAGAGTGTGGCCCTGAGCTGGGACAGGGAGAGTGTAGCTCTGAGCTGGGACAGGGGGAGTGTGGCCCTGAGCTGGGACAGGCAGAGTGTGACCCTGAGCTGGGACTGGGAGAGTGTGGCCCTGAGCTGGGACAGGGAGAGTGTGACCCTGAGCTGGGACAGGGAGATTGTGGCTCTGAGCTGGGACAGGGAGAGTGTGGCCCTGAGCTGGGACAGGGGGAGTGTGGCCCTGAGCTGGGACAGGGAGAGTGTGGCCCTGAGCTGGGACACGGAGAGTGTGGCCCTGAGCTGGGACAAGGAGAGTGTGGCTCTGAGCTGGGACAGGGAGAGTGTGACCCTGAGCTGGGACAGGGAGAGTGTGGCTCTGAGCTGGGACAGGGAGAGTGTGGCCCTGAGCTGGGACACGGAGAGTGTGGCCCTGAGCTGGGACAAGGAGAGTGTGGCCCTGAGCTGGGACAGGGAGAGTGTGGTCCTGAGCTGGGACAAGGAGAGTGTGGCTCTGAGCTGGGACAGGGAGAGTGTGGCTCTGAGCTGGGACAGGGAGAGTGTGACCCTGAGCTGGGACAGGGAGAGTGTGGATCTGAGCTGGGACAGGGAGAGTGTGGCCCTGAGCAGGGACAGGGAGAGTGTGGCCCTGAGCTGGGACAGGGAGAGTGTGGCCCTGATTGAAACCACCAAAACCCCTCAATCCTATGCCTCCGTATTTTTTGCAGTAGACTGCAGTGCGGAACCTGGTAAACTCCCTTACTGGAATCCATGTACACCACATCAACCACTTTCCCCTCATCCACGTGTGTGGTCACCATCTCAAAGAACTCAATACGGTTTGTGAGGCATGACCTACCCTTCATATAACCATGCTGACTATCCCTAATCAAATTATTCCTTTACAGATGATTATAAATCCAATCTCTTATGAACTTTTCCAACACTTTTCCCACAACCGAAGTAAGGCTGACAGGTCTATAATTCCCATGGTTGTCTCTTCTCCCCTTCATGAGCAAGGGGACAACATTTGCTATCCTCCAGTCTTGCAGTCCTATTCCAGTCGACAATGACAGCATAGTGAAGTGGTGTTTCCCCGGTTGTGTTGGACAGGTGACAGGGTCCAGTTTAATTCAGATCGCCTGAAGCTCACATTTTCTATGTGCCACATTTACTCATAACATTGCCAGCTGAAATGATTATTTTAAGTCCAGTTGGGCGTCAGCTCGTAAACGCTTTTCAATCAGAACATTACAGCACAGGAACAGGCCCTTCGGCCTTCCAAGCCTGTGCTGACACATTTTGCCCTTCCATACTAAAACTGTCTTCCCTTACAGGACCAGTATCCCTCTATTCCCTTCTAATTCCTGTATCCGTCGAAGTGCTTCTTTAATGCTGCTATTGTGTCTGCTTCCACCCCCTCTTCTGGCAGTGTGTTTCAGGCACTCACCACCCTTTGTGTGAAACACCTCCCTCGCACATCTCTTTTAAACTCCACTCCCCCACCTTGAATCTGTTTCCCCTAATAGTTGACCCATCCACCCTGGGAGAAAGCCTCATACTTCCCACTCTGTCCATGCCATTCACAATCTTAGAAACCTCTGTCAGGTCACCACTTTGCCCTCTGCATTCCAGAAGGACAATTCCAATCTTTCGTCATAGTTAAAAACCCCCAGACCCGGCAACGTCGAGGTAAACCGTTTCTGTACCCTCCCCAAAGCACCCACATTCTTCTGGTTGGAGAAAGTGAGGACTGCAGATGCTGGAGATCAGAGTTGAAGAGTGTGGTGCTGGAAAAGCGCAGCAGGTCAGGTGGCATCCAAGGAGCAGGAGATTCGACGTTTCGGGCATAAGCCCTTCATCAGGAATGAGGAAGGTGTGTCCAGCAGGCTAAGATAAAAGGTAGGGAGGAGGGACTTGGGGAAGGGGCGATGGAGATGTGATAGGTAGAAGGAGGTCAAGGTGAGGGTGATAGGCCGGAGTGGGGTGGGGGCGGAGAGGTCAGGAAGAAGATTGCAGGTTAGGAGGGCGGTGCTGAGTTCGAGGGATTTGACTGAGACAAGGTGGGGGGAGGGGAAATGAGGAAACTGGAGAAATCTGAATTCATCCCTTGTGGTTGGAGGGTTCCCAGCAGGAAGATGAGGCACTCTTCCTCCAACCTGCATGTCCTTGGTGGAGTGGGAGGGGGAGTTAAAGTGTTGAGCCACGGGGTGGTTGGGTTGGTTGGTCTGGGTGTCCCAAAGGTGTTCTATGAAAGTCCGTGCTGCGAGGAGGCAACTTCACCATCTCCAAGGTTAAGGAGGTGGTGGGCAGGCACCTCCACCTTACCGATGTGATGTACTGACATGTTCCCCAGTGGGTAAGAGGGAACGGTTGGCCGTCCTGTTACTGCCTTTGTCCAGGCCGGTCTTTCTGGCCAGAGTCTTCAACTGTATTATTGATGCAGATGGACAATCCGGCAGTGGGGACAATAAACTGGACACCACATCTAGAGTCCTGATGGAAACGGAAAAAGATGCCAAGCTGCACAACGTCTTCAGCGCCCCTGCAGACGGAGCGCAGCGTAGATACACCTGGTCACGGGCAGACGGGTCTATCCCTCAAGGATAGATTACCTGTTTGTTTCCTGAACGCTCTCGGTCAGATCCACCGACGTCAAGCCGGTGTTCTTCTCTGACCACTGCCTCCTGCTGGCCAACTGTCACCTACAGGACGAGCAGCGGGCTGGTAAGGGAACGTGGAAGCTGAACCAGATTCTCTCGATCCCAGAACACATTGAGGAGCTCAAGAGGGATTAGACAGGCTGGAGAACCATAAAGCCCATCTTTGAGGATCCTGCAGACTGGTGGGGAACAGTAAAAGGGAACATCAACAGCTTTTTCATCCTTAAAGGTGGTCAGGAGGTGAGAGAGAGGCAGGGAAAACTGTCCAGACTCTAAGAAATACGCAGAACTTGCTCCTGTTGCAGATGACGGGGGTCAATGTCACGGAGGACCTCCAGGAGGTGAAGGGCCAGCAAGTCTCACTCTCTGCCTCAGAAGCCTCCAAGATAATCGTGCGGTCCAGGGTCCACTCGGTGGAGCAGGACGAGACATGCTCACGTTTCTTCTTCCAGAAGGTGCACGAAGAGAGCTCTGTGCTCAGCAGCCTGAAGGAAGAAGATGGCTCGATAACGTCATCTCAGGCTGACATCCTGAGGATCAGCAAATCCTTCTACGCCAGTCTGTATGGCATGAAGCCCACAGAGAGTGCAGCTTCACAGTTGTTTCTGTCCTCTATCACAGAGGTCTTAGATGACAGCACAGGGCGAGGCCTGATCAGGCACTATGCCTGGACGAGCTAACAAAGGCTCTCGGGTCCTTTGATTGAATAAATCTCCCAGAAGCAACGGCTTACCGGTCGAGCTCTATCCTGCTCTGTGGGGCTTGATTGGCCAGGACCTGCTGAAGGTGTATGTCAGTAAGCTTCGGGCAGGTACCATGAGTGAATCCATGAGGAAAGGCATCGTCACCCTCGTCTACAAGCGGAAGGGGGAGAGGGAGGAACTCAGAAATTGGAGACTAATCTCACTGTTAAATGTGGATTACAAAATGCTGTCAAAGGTCATTTTCAACCGGGTCAGGTCTGCTCTGGGATCAGTTTTCCACCCTGACCAAACCTGTGCTGTACTGGGCAGGAAAATCGCTGAGAGTCTCGCACTTCTCAGGTATATGATCGCCTACGTGGAGGACAGAGGGTTGGGCACCTGCCTCATCAGCCTGGACCAGGAGAAAGCTTTTGACAGGATATCACACACACGTATATGAGAAATGTTCCCTCCAAAATGGGCTTTGGGGAAGGAATCTGCAATTGGATCAGACTACGCTACACCAACATTGTCAGTGCAGTCTCAATCAATGGGTGGGAATCAGATAGCTTCCCAGTCAGATCTGGAGTCAGGCAGGGCTGCCCTCTCTCTCCTGCCTTGTTTGTGTGCTGCATAGAGCCATTTGCCAAGCCCATCAGGAAGGATGCGAGCCTGAAAGGGGTGACTGGCAATGAGGGCCTACAGGTTAAGGCCTCCCTGCACATGGGTGACATCATCGCTTTCTGCTTGAATCTGCTGCCCGTGCACAGACTCGTGTTCATCTGTGACCAGTCTGAACTGGCCTTGGGGGCCAAGGGATATCGAGGTAAGAGCGAGTCTATGCTCTTCAGAAACTGGGCTGACCAATCCTCTATCCCTTTGACCGTCAGGACAGACCAGCGGAAGGTGCTGGGTGTGCGCCAAGACTTGAGAGGAGCGTGTCACCAAAGTGAGGCAGAAACTGGGAGCAACAATTGGTCTCCATCGAGGGTAAAAGCCTGGTCATCTGAAGAGAGGTAGTCTTAGTGTTGTAGTCCATGGCCGAGGTCTGCCCTACTCCCTGAACCTGCGGCTCTGCAGTCACCCAGGCCATCTTCCACTTCACGTGGAGATTGAAGATGGATGGTTTCTGACGGACTTCACGTACAAAGATCAGGACAAAGGGGGAGAAAACACACCCAACGATACCTTCATTCTTTGTGTGTGGCTGCATTAAGCTGTGTATGGATTCCTGGTAGCCAAACACTAAGTGTCACTACGTACTGACGTTCTACCTGTCCCTGGTGTTGCAAAGGATGGGCCTGACCTTGCTGCAGCAGAATGCTCTGAGTAGTTGGACCGTTCTGTATCATCTGTCCTTTGTGTAGAAATCTGTGAAGGCAAACACCTTTAACCACAAGTCCATCATGAAGTGGTCAGCACCAAGTGTCCTTGAGACCCTTCGGGAAAAGGAGAGGGCAGATCCTGTTGGGTGGTTCCCTGAGCAGACTGTCAAAGTTGTTTGGCAGAATGCCTCAATGCCAGAACTTTCAAACAAGCTCCAGGACATGGCTTGGCTGGTGGTGAGAAGGCCTCTGCCTGTGAGATCCTTTGCGTATGCCCAGACTCTCTGCACCACCACATGCTGCCCTCAAAATGTCACATACCTCCTTCTGCACAGGAATGTTGAGTTATTTGTTGAGGTTCGTCGTGAGCAGCTCTGTGACATGGGACTCTGTGCTTTTAGGCCTGTTCCCTGGGACGCACACTGAAACAAACATCGACTACAAGTGGAGGACCATCAATTCAGTGAAAGACGTTCATTAGTCTGCCTGAAATTGCTGGCCTTCCAGCTGAAGCATACTGGCACATTCCAAGGTCCAGGGCTATGTGCAGAAGCTTGAGGCCATGGGGAATGACCACTAGGAAAGGCCCTTCTACCGGAGAAATGGGGGTCCATTCAGTTATTGGGCCTGCTGATGCCTCAACTCAATAGAACATAGAGCAATAAGGCGCAGAACAGGCCTTTCCGCCCTCAATTTTGCACAGACCTGTAAATTAATCTAAGTCCATTCCCCTACACTATCCCATCATCATCCATGTGCTTATCCAAGGATTGTTTAAATCTCCCTCATGTGGCTGAGTTAACTACATTGGCAGGTCGGGCATTCCACACCCTTATTACTCTCTGAGTAATGAACCTGCCTCTGACATCTGTCTTAAATCTATCACCCCTCAATTTGTAGTTATGCCCCCTCGTACAAGCTGACGCCATCATCCTAGGAAAAAGACTCTCACTGTCCACCCTATCTAATCCTCTGACCATCTTGTATGTCTCTATCAAATCCCCTCTTAGCCTTCTTCTTTCCAATGAGAACAGGTTCAAATCTCTCAGCCTTTCCTCATAAGACCTTCCCTCCAGACCAGGTAACGTCCTGGTAAATTTCCTCTGCACCTTTTCCAATGCTTCCACATCCTTCCCGAAATATGGCGACCAGAACTGCACACAATATTCCAAGTGTGGCCGCAATAGTGTTTTGTAACCCTCAATGATGTCAAATGCATTCAAATATAAATCAATTCCTCACATGATCTGAGTTTTTGGCATTAGCTACAGATCACTTACATTATTGCTATAGGGTCTTGTTCTGTTCAATTTGGATGCCATGTAAACATAGGAAATGGCGAACATCAGCAACTCAATTTGTTCTGTAAGTAAAGGCAGCATACATCTGGATGACTTCATCAATTAGTTGAAAATGTGTTGCTGGTTAAAGCACAGCAGGTCAGGCAGCATCCAAGGAATAGGAAATTCGACGTTTCGGGCATAAGCCCTTCATCAGGAACGTCGAATTTCCTATTCCTTGGATGCTGCCTGACCTGCTGTGCTTTAACCAGCAACGCATTTTCAACTGTGATCTCCAGCATCTGCAGACCTCATTTTTTACCCGACTTCATCAATTATACATGTACCAGAGATTTATTTCTATGAATAAAGGATGTTTTTGAAATGAACAAAACCTGTTACAATCATTAGTTCTGAGGGTTTGGCAATATTTAATTGTCAGCTTCCTTCATTACTACATTTGATATTGATAAATATTTTGTTATTGATTTTGTTAGGGTGGGGCACTTGATATTTTGTTCACTCTTTTATTTCTTTCTTAGTTGATTATATTTCAGATTTCCAGCAACAGGGTTCCGTTCTATACTCCACACAAAGCTTTTTGATACGCTCTTTTATTTAGAGTCATAGAGTCATAGCGATATACAGCATGGAAACAGACCCTTCGGTCCACCCGTGCATACCAACCAGATATCCCAATCCAATCTTGTCCCACCTTCCAGCACCCGGCCCATATCCCTCCAAACCCTTCCTATTCATATACCCATCCAGACGCCTCTTAAATGTTGCAATTGTACCAGCCTCCACCACATCCTCTGGCAGCTCATTCCATACACCTACCACCCTCTGCATGAAAAGGTTGCCGGTCTCTTTGATATCTTTCCCCTCTCACCCTAAACCTATGCCCTCTAGTTCTGGACTCCAGGGAAAAGACTTTGTCTATTTATCCTATCCATGCCCCTCATAATTTTATAACCCTCTATAAGGTCACCCCTCAGCCTCCGACACTCCAGAGAAAACGGCACCAGCCTGCTCAGCCTCTCCCTGTAGCTCAAACCCTCCAACCCTGGCAACATCCTTGTACATCTTTTCTGAACCCTTTCAAGTTTCACAACATCTTTCCGATAGGAAGGAGACCAGAACTGCACGCAATATTCCATCAATGGCCTAATCAATGTCCTGTACAGCCGCAGCATGACCTCCCAACTCCTGTACTCAATACTCTGACCAATAAAGGAAAGCATACCAAACGCCTTCTTCACTATCCTATCTACCTGTGACTCCACTTTCAATGAGCTATGAACCTGCACTCTAAGGTCTCTTTGTTCAGCAGCACTCTCTGGGACCTTACCATTAAGAGTATAAGTCCTGCTAAGATTTGCTTTCCCAAAATGCAGCACCTCACATTTATCTGAATTAAACTCCATCTGCCACTTCTCAGCCCATTGGCCCATCTGGTCCAGATCCTGTTGTAATCTGAGGTAACCCTCTTCGCTGTTCACTACACCTCCAATTTTGGTGTCATCTGCAGACTTAATAACTGTACCTCTTATGCTCGCATCCAAATCATTTATGTAAATGACAAAAAGTAGAGGACCCAGCACCGATCCTTGTGGCACTCCACTGGTCACAGGCCTCCAGTCTGAAAAACAACCCTCCAAACTACCCTCTGCCTTCTACCTTTGAGTCAGTTCTGTATCCAAATGGCTAGTTCTCCCTTTATTCCATGAGATCTAACCTTGCTAACCAGTCTTCCATGGGGAACCTTGTCGAACGCCTTACAGAAGTCATATAGATCACATCTACTGCTCTGCCCTCATCAATCTTCTGTGTTACTTCTTTAAAAAACTCAATCACGTTTGTGAGACATGATTTCCCACACACAAAGCCATGTTGACTATCCCAAATCAGTCCTTGCCTTTCCAAATACATGTACATCCTGTCCCTCAGGATTCCCTCCAACAACTTGCCCGCCACCGAGGTCAGGCTCACTGGTCTATAGTTCCCTGGCTTGTCTTTACCACCCTTCTTAAACAGTGGCACCACATTTGCCAACCTCCAGTCTTCCGGCACCTCACCTGTAACTTTCGATGATACAAATGTCTCAGCAAGAGGCCCAGCAATCACTTCTCTAGCTTCCCACAGAGTTCTCGGGTACACCTGATCAGGTCCTGGGAACTTATCCACCTTTAACCATTTCAAGACATCCAGCACTTCCTCCTCTGTAATCTGGACATTTTGCAAGATATCACCATCTATTTCCCTAGTCTCTATCTTCCACATCCATTTCCAAAACAAATACTGATGCAAAATATTCATTTAGTATCTCCCCCATTTTCTGTGGCTCCACACAAAGGCCGCCTTGCTGATCTTTGAGGGGCCTATTCTCTCCCTAGTTACCCTTTTGTCCTTAATATATTTGTAAAAACCCTTTGGGTTCTCCTTAATTCTATTTGCCAAAGCTATCTCATGTCCCCTTTTTGCCCTCCTGATTTCCCTCTTAAGTATACTCCTACTTCCTTTATACTCTTCTCAGGATTCACTCGATCTATCCTGTCTATACCTGACATATGCTTCCTTCTTTTACTTAACCAAACCCTCAATTTCTTTAGACATCCACATTCCCTATACCTACCAGCCTTCCCTTTCACCCTGACAGGAATATACTTTCTCTGGATTCTTGTTATCTCATTTCTGAAGGCTTCCTATTTTCCAGCCTCCCCTTTACCTGCGAACATCTGCCTCCAATCAGCTTTCGAAAGTTCTTGCCTAATTCCGTCAAAATTGGCCTTTCTCCAATTTAAAACTTCAACTTTTAGATCTGGTCTATCCTTTTCCATCACTATCTTAAAATGAATAGAATTATGGTCGCTGGCCCCAAAGTGCTCCCCCACTGACACCTCAGTCACCTGCCCTGCCTTATTTCCCAGGAGGAGGTCAAGTTTTGCACCTTCTCTCGTAGGTACATCCACATACTGAATCAGAAAGTTGTCTGGTACTACTCTAAAATAAGTGAATACTTCAAAACATTTCCTATTCAGTACAACAAAACACCTTCAGTATGTTTGGTGATTTGGTTGGTTGATCTAGGTTGGTGATAACTTAAGGGAAGAATTCTTGAACTCAGAGCTGAAATGTAGGAGTCAATTATCCCGAGAAAATGCGTGACTTCTGTGCAAGATGTTTTTATTTTGTCAATGGAGGTGTTGGTTGCTGTCTTTTGGAATGTTTTCACTGGATATTGCATCTTGCTGATTGAATGAAGGGGGAGAGGGGGACTGTACAAAATGAATGATCAAGCTGGGTGAACTCATGTGACAAAGCCAGGACAGTAACGTGTGAAATCTGAGTCATCAATGGAGACACAGAAGGTAACAGTTGAAAAGTGTCGTGCTGGAAAAGCACAGCAGGTCAGGCAGCATCCGAGGAGCAGGAGAGTGGACATTTCGGGCATAAGCCCTTCAAAGAAGGTAAGTGTTAAGACACTTTACTGATATGAAGCATTCCATTTGAGAGTAAACCAGTAAGCTATAAAGGTTGAACATAATAATGAAGATCTAGACATCAATTTCCTATTTGATCTGAATAAATGTAATGGTTAAAGAGTTTCCTACCCCATTGTTATTGCAGGTGAGGTCACATTCCTTGATTTTGAATACAGATATATCCTGACACTGTCGATCATGGCAGGCCTGACAAACCAGACAGAGAAAAACACAGGTCACAATACACAGCCTGACATCTGATTGGAACAACAAGCCAACTGAGAATGCAAGTGATTCAACCGCTCACTTCTTCAGGATTCAGAATCAGGGTCAGCTTCATGGGCAAATGTTTAATTTTTTGCAAACATTGGCAGACAACATCAAAATTGGAGGTGTAGTGCACAGCAAAGGTTACCTCACATTACAACAGGATCTTGATTAAATTGGCCAATGGGCTGAGAAGTGGCAGATGGAGTTTAATTCAGATAAATGCGAGGTGCTACAATTTGGAAAGACAAATTAGAGCAGAACTTATACACTTAATGGTAATGTTGCTGAACAAAGAGACTTCGGAGTACAGGGTTTTTTTTTAGATTAGATTAAATTCCTTACAGTGTGGAAACAGGCCCTTCGGCCCAACAAGTCCACACCGACCCGCCGAAGCGCAACCCACCCATACCCCTACATTTACCTCTTATCTAACGCTACAGGCAATTTAGAATGGCCAATTCACCTAACCTGCACATCTTTGGACTGTGGGAGGAAACCAGAGCACCTGGAGGAAACCCACGCAGACACGGGGAGAACGTGCAAAATCCACACAGTCAGTCACCTGAGGCGGGATTTGAACCCAGGTCTCTGGCGCTGTGAGGCAGTAGTGCTAACCACTGTGCCACCGTGCTACTCAAGGTTCATAGCTCCATGAAAGTGGAGTTGCAGGTAGATAGGATAGTGAAGAAGACGTTTGGTTTGCTTTCCTTTATTGGTCAGAGTATTGAGTACAGGAGTTGGGAGGTCATGTTGCGGCTGTACAGGACATTGGTTAGGCCACTGTTGGAATACTTTGTGCAATTCTGGTCTCCTTCCTATTGGAAAGATATTGTGAAACGTGAAAGGGTTCAGAAAAGATTTACAAGGATGTTGCCAGGATTGGAGGATTTGAGCTACAGGGAGAGGCTGAACAGGCTGGGGCCATTTTCTCTGGAGCGTTGGAGGCTGAGGGGTGACCTTATAGAGGTCTATAAAATCATGAGGGGGCATGGATAGGATAAATAGGCAAGCTCTTTTCCCTGGGATTGGGGAGTTCAGAACTAAAGGGCGTAGGTTTATCATACAACAGTATAGCACAGTGCAGGCGTTTCGGACCTTGATGTTGTGCCGACTTTTGATCCTCCTCTTCAATCAAACTCACTGACATGTCCTTCATGTTACTATCATCCAGGTGCAAATCCAACAGTTGTTTCAATGTCCCGGATGTATCTGACTCTACTCCCACTGCTGGCAGTGCATTCCACTCTTTGTGCAAAGAACATACCTCTGACATCTCCCCAATACCTTCCTCCAATCACCTTCAAATTATGACCCCTCGTGATGCTGATTTCTGCCCTGGAAAAAAATCTCTGGCTATCCACTCTATCTTTGTCTCTCATCATCTTGTGCATCTCGATCACGTCACCTCTCATCCTTCTTCACTCCAATGAAAAAAGTCCTAGATCCTTCAAATTTTCTTAGATTCACAGAACAATATAGTGCATGTTGTGTCAACCTGTGAACTAATCTGAGTCCATCTCCCTACACGATCCCATCATCATCCATGTGCTTATCCAAGGATTGTTTAAATTTTCCCAATGCGGCTGGATTAACTACATTGGCAGGTCGGCCATTCCACACCCTTATTACTCTCTGGGTAAAGAACCTGTCTCTGACATCTGTCTTCAATCTATCACCCCTCAATTTGTAGTTATGCCCCCTTGTACAAGCTGACGCCATCATCCTAGGAAAAAGACTCTCACTGTCCACCCTATCTAATCCTCTGATCATCTTGTATGTCTCTATCCAATCCCCTCTTAGCCTTCTTCTTTCCAATAAGAACAGACCCATGTCTCTCAGCCTTTCCTCATAAGACCTTCCCTCCAGACCAGGCAACATCCTGGTAAATCTCCTCTGCACCTTTTCCAATGCTTCCACATCCTTCCTGTAATGGGGAGACTGGAACTGAACATAATATTCCAAGTGCAGCCACACTAGTGTTTTGTATAGTTGCAGCATGATACTGTGGCTCCGGAACTCAATCCCCCTACCAATGAAACCTAACCCACCGTATGCCACCGTATCCACCTGGGAGGCAACTTTGAGGAATCAAGATCGTTCTGTTCCTCCACACTGCCAAGAATTCTGCCTTTAACCCTGTATTCTGCATTCAGATTCGATCTTCCAAAATGAATTAGTTCACACTTTTCCAGGTTAAACTCCATCTGCCATTTATCAGTCCAGTTCTGCATCCTATCAATGTCCTGTTGCAACTTACAACAGCCCTCCAACTATTCACAACTCCAGTAACCTTCATGTAATTGGCAAACTTACTAACCCTCCCTTCCACTTCCTCATCATTCATAAAAATTACAAAGAGCAGAGATCCCAGAACAGATCCCTGTGGAACACTTCTGGTCACCGAGCTCCAGGCTGCATATTTTCCATCTACCAGCACCCTCTGTATTCTGTGGGCCAGCCAGTTCTGTATTCAGACAGACAGGTTTCCCTGTATCCCATGTCTCCTTACTTTCTGAATGAGCCTACCATGAGGAATCTTATCAAACACCTTGCTAAAATCCATGTCAACAACATCCACTGCTCTACCTTCATCAATGTGTTTTGTCACATCTTCAAAGAATTCAATTACGTTTGTGAGGCATGAACTGCCCCTCACAAAGCCATGTGACTATCTCTAATCAAACTGGTTTTCCAAATAATCATAAATCCTGTCCCTCAGAATCCTCTCCAATAACTTGCCCACTACAGCCATAAAACTGACTGGTCTGTAATTCCCAGGATTTGCCCTATTCCTTTACTTGAACAAGGGAATGAGACCCTCCAATCATCTGGTACTACTCCAGTGGACAGTGAGGACTCAAAGATCATTGTCAAGAGGGTGGTGCTGGAAAAACACAGCAGGTCAGGCAGCATCCGAGGAGCAGGAAAACTGACATTGTGGGCAGGACCCCTTCATCAGGAATGAAGCTGAGAGCCTCGGGGGGGGGGGGGGGGGGGGGGGGGGGGGATAAATGGGAAGGGGTGGGGCTTGGGGGGCAAGGTATCTGAGAGTGCAATCGGTGGGGGTAAAGGTGATAGGTTGGAGGGGAGGGTGGTGCCGATAGATGCAAAGAAAGATGGACAGATGGGACAGTTCAGGGAGACGGTGCCGAGCTGGAAGGTTGGAACTGGGGTAAGGTGGGGGGGAAGGGGAAATGAGGCCAAAAGCGTAGCAATCTCTTCTCTCGCTCCCTGTAGTAACCTAGGATATATCGTGTCTTACCCTGAAGGACTTACCTATCCTTATGTTTTTCAAAGTTTTAAGCAGATCCCACTTCCTAACATCAACCGAGTACATCAGTCTATTTCATTCTGTCCTCACAAACCTCAAGGTCCTTCTCAGTAGTGAATACTAAAACAAAGTATTCATTAAGGACTTCCCCTACATCCTCCGACTCCAGGCACAAGTTCCCTTCACTATCCATGATCAACCCTATCCTCTCACTGGCCATCCTTTCATTCCTCACAGGTTTTCTTTAACCCTACCTGCTAAAGCTTTCTCGTGCCTCCTCCTAGCTCTCCTCCGTCCACTCTTCAGTTCCTTCCTGGCTGCCTTGTAATCTTCTAGAGCCCTGCCTGATCCCTGCCTCCTCAACCTTAAGTAAGCTTCCTGCTTCCTCTTGACTAGATGTTCCACATCCCTTGTTACCCAAGGTTCCTTCACCCTACCATCCCTTCCTTGCCTCAGTGGGACAAACCTATCCAGCTCTATCAGCAAGTGCTCCCGAAACAACCTCCACATTTCTGTTGTGTATTTACCTGAGAACATCTGTTCCCTGTTTAGGCGCCCCAGTTCCTGCCTAATAGCATTATAATTCCCCCTCCCCCAATTGAAAACATTACCATATCATCTGTTTCTGCCCCTCTCTATCAGTATGGTAAAGGTCAGGGAGCTATTATCACTGTCACCAAAATGCTCTCCCACAGAGAGATCTGACACCTGACCTGGTTCATTGTCAAGCACCAAATCCAAAATGGCCTCCCCTCCAGTCAGTCTATCTATATACTGAGTCAGGAAACATTCCTGGACACACCTGACAAAAACATCCAAGCTATATCACCTAAGTTGGTTCCAAACAATGTTAGGGAAATTAAAGTCACCCATGACAGTAACGTTTGCACCTTCCCAAAATCAGCCTCCCAACCTGCTCCTCTGTGTCTCTGTTGTTATGGCGGGGTATAAAAAACAGCCAATAAAGAAACTGCTCCTTTCCTTTTCCAGATTCCAACCACACTGTCTCAACAGACAAACCATTCTTGTCGAGCACCCTTTCTGCGGCTGTGATATAATCCATGGTTTGAAAAGCCACATCACCACCCCTTTAAATCACACACGCTACCCTCCCTACAGTCTCACCCTTACAAACTTCAAAACCTTAGAACATTCAAGAACGATTCCTGGACCCAGCAATCAGGGAGCACCCTCTCTCTGGACTGGACACTGCTGTCAGAGAGAACACTCTCTCTGGACTGGACACTGCAATGAAGGAGCACACTCTCTCTGGACTGGACACTGCTGTCTGGGAGCACACTCTCCCTGGACTGGACACTGCTGTCTGGGAGCACACTCTCCCTGGACTGGACATTGCAATCAGGGAGCAGACTCTCTCTGGACTGGACACTGCAATCAGGGAGCACACTCTCTCACGATGGACACTGCTGTCAGGGAGCACACTCTCTCTGGACTTGACACTGAAATCAGGGAGCACACTCTCTCTGGACTTGACACTGCTGTCAGGGAGCAGACTCTCTATGGACTGGACACTGCAATCAGGGAACACACTCTCTCTGGACTGGACACTGCAAACAGGGAACACACTCTCTCTGGACTGGACGCTGCTGTCAGGGAGCACACTCTCTCTGGACTGGACACTGCAATCAGGGAACACACTCTCTCTGGACTGGACACTGCAATCAGGGAACACACTCTCTCTGGACTGGAGACTGCTGTCAGGGAGCACACTCTCTCTGGACTGGACACTGCAATCAGGGAGAACACTCTCGCACGATGGACACTGCAATCAGGGAGCACACTCTCTCTGGACTGGACGCTGCTGTCAGGGAGCACACTCTCTCTGGACTGGACACTGCAATCAGGGAGCACACTCTCTCACGATGGACACTGCTGTCAGGGAGCACACTCTCTCTGGACTGGACACTGCTATCAGGGATCACACTCTCTCACGACTGGACACTGAATTCAGGGATCACACTCTCCCTGAACTGGACACTGCAAACAGGGAGCACACTCTCTGTGAACTGGACACTGCTGTCAGGGAGCACACTCTCTCTGGACTGGACACTGCTGTCAGGGAGCACACTCTCTCTGGACTGGACACTGCAATCAGGGAGAACACTCCCGCACGATGGACACTGCAATCAGGGAGCACACTCTCTCTGGACTGGACGCTGCTGTCAGGGAGCACACTCTCTCTGGACTGGACACTGCAATCAGGGAGCACACTCTCTTTGGACTGGACGCTGCTGTCAGGGAGCACACTCTCTCTGGACTGGACACTGCTATCAGGGATCACACTCTCTCACGACTGGACACTGAATTCAGGGATCACACTCTCCCTGAACTGGACACTGCAAACAGGGAGCACACTCTCTGTGAACTGGACACTGCTGTCAGGGAGCACACTCTCTCTGGACTGGACACTGCTGTCAGGGAGCACACTCTCTCTGGACTGGACACTGCTGTCAGGGAGCACACTCTCTCTGGACTGGACACTGCTATCAGGGAGCACACTCTCTCACGATGGACACTGCATTCAGGGATTACACTCTCCCTGGACTGGACACTGCAATCAGGGAACACACTCTCTCTGGACTGGACCCTGCATTCAGGGATTACACTCTCCCTGGACTGGAGACTGCTAACAGTCAGCTCGCTCCCTCTGGAATGGTCACTGCAATCCGGTGTCACACCCTCTCTGGGTTGGACACTGAAATCTGGGAGCACACTCTCCAGTCCTGCAGTGTCCAGTCCAGAGAGAGTTTGCTGCCTGATTTCAGTGTCCAGTCCAGAGAGAGTGTGCTCCCTGACAGCAGTGTCCAGTCCAGAGAGAGTGTGCTCCCTGACAGCAGTGTCCAGTCCAGGGAGAGTGTGATCCCTGATTTCAGTGTCCAGTCCAGAGAGAGTGTGCTCCCTGACAGCAGTGTCCAGTCCAGAGAGAGTGTGTTCCCTCATTGCAGTGTCCAGTCCAGAGAGAGTGTGCTCCCTGTTTGCAGTGTCCAGTCCAGAGAGAGTGTGCTCCCTGATAGCAGTGTCTCATCCAGAGAGGGTGTGATCCCTGATTGCAGTGTCCAGTCCAGAGAGAGTTTGATCCCTGAATTCAGTGTCCAGTCCAAAGAGAGTGTGCTCCCAGATTGCAGTGTCCAGTCCAGAGAGAGTGTGCTCCCTGACAGCAGTGTCCAGTCCAGAGAGAGTGTGCTCCCTGACAGCAGTGTCCAGTTCAGAGGGAGTCTGCTCCCTGACAGCAGTGTCCAGTTCAGAGGGAGTGTACTCCCTGACAGCAGTGTCCAGTCCAGAGAGAGTGTGCTCCAGGCCATACTGGAATCTGATTGATTGTGAAGAGCTGGACAGCAGTGACTCTCTCCTGAGAATGAAGCTGCGGAAATGGAGCTGGCGGTGCATTTCCTGCAAGCTGGTCAATCGGTAAATTCTCAGGCACAGCTAGCCCGGCAGTGCCTCACTGACACCAACTTCCACCAAGTACAATGGATCCAGAAGAGGACATTTCACCCATTGAGCTTGCTCTGATTTTTAATGTGATCTTGACTGATTTATTGTTACTCAACCCATCCCCAATACCCTGTGATCTAATTATATCAGAAATCTCCAGTCTCTACCTTAAATAAACTCTAAGACTGAACTTACACACGCTAACTGCATATAAAATTGGTAATATTCACAACCCTCTGAGTAAATAAATTCTGCTCTTCAATCTGTGCGCTATCTAGTTCCTGCTCTTGTCTCCAAACTTCACCAGGAAGAACAATATCCCATCGGCTTTCTTGATCAACATTTGTACTTGTCCTGTTCCTACAACACTCCAAAATGCTTCACTCCCTGAACCCCCTCCATACCCTCCCATGCTTTGCACTTTTGTCTCCTGGTTCCCTCACAACTGTCTCGTTGAATAGGCCACTCCTGAGGGCAGACTACCTCGCTTAATGTTCATTTTTCTCTCCTCTCTAGCCTTTCATAACACCAGTACACTTTTCAAACACTCCCATTCTCTCTGTCTTCTCAATCAGCAACTTCTGCTCATGCACGACATTGGTGTCATTGACATTTTGGGATTCTTGCATCAGTTCTGATCAGTGCAAAGTGAAAATCTTCATTGTCCACACCAGTGTTTACAGTTTCAGCGCATCCTCATCTTGACTGCGATTCCATTACCTTGTTGAGGCCACACCTGGTTCCTTCTCGAATTAGATCTGGAATGTCCGAATCAGGTAAACTGGAGAAAGTTCCTCTGCACTCGTACCTCACCCCACCGAGAACAAAGTTTGAAACGACAGTATTCACATCCCCTCCTCGGATTGGAGAAGGACTTCCACCAATACATTGGATCTTCCCACACTTTACATCCCTGTTGGGAAGAGAAGAACAATGATATGTTTCGTGTACAGGAGCTGCTGCAGTCAGTATTGTGTGAATTTGTGTGTCCCTCCTCAGGATAAATCAACTCAAAGCGATCACATATTATGCCTTTTCAGATAATAATCCGCATTCTCACTAATCCCTGATAACCTTTCAGTGACTTTGCTGAGCACAAATCCATCTTGCTTGACCTCAGTCATATTCCAAGGCTCTGCTTCCACCAGCCTTTCTGAAAGAGAGGTCGAATGACTCAGGAGCCTTGGAGAAACAGGATTCCCCTCATCTCTAATTTGAACAGTAGATCCCTCAGTTTTAACAAGTGACAAACCCTTCACTGAGATTCGATCCTCAGAAGAAATATCCCATCCACATCCACCCAATCAAGTCCCTTCAGGATCTTAAACATTTTAATCAAGTCCCCTCTGACTCTCCTGAACTCCAGAGCATGTAGGCCCAGCCTGTCCAGCCTTTCCTCATAAGGCAATTTGCCAAAACCATGTATAACTGAAACATAACCTTTCTACTCTTGCATTCAATTCCCCTCACAACAAATCATAATATTCAATTAGCTTTCCCGATTACAACTCTCTGTGGGAAGGAATTCCAAAGACCCATAACCATCTGAGAGAAGAAATTCCTCCTCCTCTCAGTCTTAAATTAGTGCTCCTTTAGTCGGAAACTAAACCCTCCGCTCCCAGAGCCACCCATGAGGGGAAACATCCTCTCAGTATTGACCCTGTCCAGCCACTTCAGAATCCTGTTTTTCAATGAGATCATCTCTCAATCTTCAAAACTCGAGTGAGTAGAGTGCCAACCTTCTTAGCCTTTACACCAACAACACTCCCTCCATATCAGGGATGACCCTAATGCCTTTCTCAGAACTGCCTCCAACAAAATAATATTTTTCTTGAAATAAAACTGCTCCCAGAATTCCAGATGTAGTCTCACGAGCACCTTGTACAGTTGCAGTAAGGCTCCCCTACCCTTATACTCTGTGGTTCTTGAAATAAGCGCTTCCTAATTACCTGCTGCTCCTGGGTGCTAGCTTTCTGTATTTCTTGCATAAATACCCACAATCCCTTTGTGTCACAGCTTTTAGCTTTTTCTTTCCATTTCAATACTATTCTGATTTGTTCTCCATTCCGAAATGAACAAGTTCATATTTTCCCACATTATACTCCATTTGCCAATTTCTTGTTTGTTTACTTAACCTATCAAAATCGTGATGTAAATGTCTTGTTTTAATCAGTCACTGGATGAGGGCGTCACTAGTTAGGCCAGCATTTATTGCCCATCCCTAATTGCCCAGAGGACAGTTAAGAGTCAACCACATGGCTGTGGGTCTGGAATCATATGTAGGCCAGACCAGGTAAGGATGGCAGATTCTTTTCCTGAAGGACAATAGTACCATTTGCATCTCTCTCACAACCTGCCTTTCCATCTAATTTTGGGTCATCTGCAAAGTTGGCTCCAGTATATTCACACCATGTCCTTCATATATGTTGTATATCAAGGGGTTGAGTCACCTCCTTCTGCTGCTATGTCTTCTACAGGACCTTTGCCATTATCAGTCATGGCATAGATTATAAGAGCAGGGAGATTATGTCAGAGCTGTACGTGACTTTGTTGAGGCCACAGCTGGCATTCTGTGTGCAGTTCTGATAGGAGGAATGCGATTGCACTCGAGAGCTAGATTCACCAGGATTCAATAGGAACAAATGAAACTGAAAACAAAAATGTTGGAAGTCACAGTGGGTCAGGCAGCATCTATAGAGAGAGAGGAAACGAACATTTCGAATCCAGATAACTCTTCATCAGAGATTTGCCTGGTGTTGCTTCGGAAAGAACATTTCAGCTTTGAGTAGAGGTTGGATACGTTTAGGCTGTTTTCTTTGGAGCAGAGAAGGTTAAAGGGGCACCTGATCGAGCTGCATAAGATTATGAGGAGCATGGATAGCGTGGATAGAATTGGTTGTTCTCCTTAGTTGAAGGGTCAATAATGAGGGGGCATGATTTTAAAGTGAAAGGCAGGAGATTTAAAGGGGATTTGAGGAAAAGATTTTTCACCCGAAGGGTGGTGCCATTGGGCAGGCATTGCCTGGAAGGGTAATTGAGGCAGGAAATCTCACAACCTGTTAAAATTACTTGGATGAGCATTCCTGCTCCTCGGATGCTGCCTGACCTGCTGTGTTTTTCCAGCACCACGTTCTCAATACTGAGCTATGGGCCGAGCACGGGAAACTGAGACTGGTAGAGGTAGTAGTATAATTCTGGGCAGTATTACTTTGATGGGCTTAAGGGCGTCCACTGTAGAGAATGATTTTATAAATCTGTGAACGTACTTTGTTGCACATCCAACGTAGACATTCTGTTCATTCTTGCCACAGTTTCCATATTGGTTTCCTGCTTCATTTTTTACTGAGTAACACAAATCATGTGCAGATACTGCACCTATCAGAGAAAAAGGGGGAGAATTAAAGAGAATTGACAAACCAGAAACTGCTTCCCTATCACACAGTCATCTTCCCAACCCAGCCTCAGTGAGCAGGGAATGGAATCTGGGAGAAGTTACAGAGACACAGAGTCAGAAAAGGTGAGAGGACAACAGACTGAGAGATTGACAAAAATACAGTAGCAATATAGTGAATGGGTAAGTCAAGATTTGATTAGATGGATGCCTGGAATGTCACACTCACTGGTGGTTCCATGTCATGAGCTTGTGGGAATCTGACACTGAGACAGGGAAAGGACTATCCTCAGAGTGGGATTTTAATTCCATTTCCCATTCCCTTTCTGACATAACCATCCTTAGCTTCTTCCATTGTCAGAGTGAATCAGATCGCAAATTGGGGGAACAATACCTCATCTTCCACCTGAGCAGCCCACAGCCCAGAGGACTCAACATTATGTTCTCCAATTTCAAATAACCTCCCTCCCCATCCCCCCAGCTCCCTTCCCACTCCCTCCCCTCCCTTCCATTCCTCTCATCAACCCTTCCTTACAGCCACCAAGCGGATTCATCTCTCCCATCGACTAACTAGGTCATACTCTCCACCTGTGTTCACCTATCCCTACCTCACCACTTCGCACTCTCCCCCCTTTATTGGCAGCTCCCCTTCCATCCACCCCTCTTCCTGAAAAAGGGTTGCACCCAAAATGTTGACTTCTCCACCTCCTGGTGCTGCCTGCCTTGCTGTATTCTTCCAGACTCCTGCCAGTCCCTCCTGATGCTGCCTGCCTTGCTGTGTTCTTCCAGCCTCCTGCCTGTCCCTCCTGATGCTGTCTGCCTTGCTGTGTTCCTCCAGCCTCCTGCCAGTCCCTCCCGGTGCTGCCTGCCTTGCTGTGTTCCTCTAGCCTCCTGCATGTCCCTTCTGATGCTGCCTGCCTTGCTGTGTTCTTCCAGACTCCTGTCTGTCCCTCCTGATGCTGCCTGCCTTGCTGTGTTCCTCCAGCCTCCTGCCTGTCCCTCCCAATACTGCCTGGCCTGCTGTGTTCTTCCAGCTTCCTGCCTGTCCCTCCTGTTCCTCCAGCCTCCTGCCTGTCCCTCCTGATGCTGCCTGCCTTGCTGTGTTCCTCCAGGCTCCTGCCTTGTCTATGTTTAAGGTTTGCACCCATTTATCAAAATGTAAGTCTGACCTGGCTCCTTCTCTGTGTTTCTGAACCACTGTCTATATGCTTCTGGTACCATTTCATGAGCAATTAAAATAGCCTGTTTAACCATTTTGTAATCCCTTGACCCCTCATCTGACAGCGCAGCAAATATCTCATTAGCTCTGCCTACCAGTTTAGTCTGTACTAGCATTACCCATAAATCCTCGGACCACTCCATCTGCACAGCCAATTTCTCAAATTAAATAAAGAAGGCGTCAATATCTTTCTCATTAAAATGTGGCCGAGTTTTGACATATTTGTATACATCATGAGCTTCTTTCTTCATTTCCATCTTGTTAACATGACTTTCATGACTAATTCACAACTTCTGAAGCTCAAATTCTCTCTCTCCCTTTCTTTTCTCTCCCTTTCTCTTTTTCATTTTGCTCAGCTAAGAATCTTCTCTCTCTTCCTTTATCTTCTAACTCCATTTGCCTTAATTGCAATTTAAGTTTTTCTAACTCTACTACACTTGTCTTTTTCTCTGAGTTCTTAACCAACTCCATTACAAGTTCAGCTTCTCTTTTGCCTTTGTTTGAACCTAATTCTAACCTGGAGAAAGTGAGGACTGCAGATGCTGGAGATCAAAGTCGAGAGTGTGGCACTGGAAAGGCATAGCAGGTCAGGCAGCATCCAAGGAGCAGGAGAATCGCCATTTCGGGCATAAGCCCTTCATCAGATGCTGCCTGACCGACTGTGCTTTTCCAGCACCACATTCTAGATCCCAATTCTGACCTGTCTGCTAACTCTAAAAGTATATCCTTCCTATCTCTCTAAACCTTCTCGGCAAATTTGGGATGCATCTTCAAACTCCTTCAGCAATGTTAAGAGCCATTTCTCTCACTTTGAATTTAACCATCCACAAGAAACTGAAATTAAACAAATTTTCTCACTGAAGTTTTATTTAAGGATCTGGACAATAATTACCAAGTTTTTAAATCTACTGGATCCTTAGTACTCCAAATTCCTTGCAAATTTGTCCAAATCCTGAATGATGAGACCTCAAACTGTTGTGACAATGAGTTAGAACCCCTCTGTTAATTAAAACCAAACCCCCAGAAAACCTCACCTCGCCTTGTAATCTGTTCAAATGTGAGGGAATGACAGAGGACTCTGAATTTCCACTACTTACAGAAAAATAACAAGTTAGTTTCCTAGTAGAACACTAGACAAAAATTATTAACAAATCCAATCCCCGTTTTTCTTAACTCATTACTTTCTGACCCTAACTCTTTCAAAATGCTGTTCCAATAACACAATTATTAACCATTGCACTAACTTAACCACAATCTCTGTCTTCTCTGCTGTCTTCAGTCTTCTGTCCGATGATCTCCCTGGGTCATCTTCTTACTTTTTACTGCATTTATACAAAAAGATACCTTTTGATGGAGAGTGTTTCCAAATTGAGAGCAAAATGTTAGATAGGCAGTCTTCCACAGTGCAATCTTCTACAGTGCGATTTTATTTAGCTGTTGTCCATAGCATGATTTTATATAACGGAAGGTTGCTGAGGGTCACAACTGTCACATGATAGCAAAACAACATGACAATTTATTTACAGACAAGGCCATTTCCACTCCAGACAGAAAGAACACAGACATGCACCCTCCAAACGTACTCCAGCAGATCCATCTTCTCCAGGATAATTAGGGATGGACATTAAAAGCTGGCCCAGTCAGTGAGGCTCACAATTCATATTCGACTAGAATGGAATGGTATATTTACGTTTCATTTCTACATTAGTTATGACCTAATTGGCTCGAACAATATTGTCCACTTCAGTGACAAGTTTTCAAGTCTCACTGTGTTTCAAAATATTGACATTTACCAAGAGAGTGAGGTTGATAACTCTTAACAATCTGCTGAGACATAAAGCAAACCCTGAACATGGCTTCCTTCAAATCCTTATCCTGCTGAACCAACTCATCCAGCAGCTCCCCTCTCATAATCTGCCTCTTCACCTTGAAGATCACTGAAGAACACAGAACAGGAGGACCCCATTCAGCCCCTCAAGCCTACACCATCCAGGCTGATGGTGATCTAATTCAATTACCTGCCTTGAGCCCATATCCCTTCATTCTTTTGCTTAATAAAATTTATATTTAACTTCAGTAACTGAATTAGTATCAATGTTGCTTGAAGAGTGAGTTCCAAACCTCCAATGCTCCTGTGTGTACAGTGTTTTATTTTTAATTCAGTGTCACTGGCAGGGCCAGCATTTAATGCCTGTCCCTAGTTGCCCTTGAGAAAGTGGGGGATAAGCTGCCTTCTTGAATGACTGCAGTCCATCTGAAATGCATTGTCTGAACTGAAATGTCACCTCTTGAATGCAATGATAAAGTCTTTAGTTACCTCGGAGTATTGACTTGAAAGAAATTCTGGAATTTGCATTTTAATCAATCGAAACCTACATCTCCCTTCTAACAGATGAAGTGAGGTAGTCAGCCATTTCACATCGGTTGTGTGACCTTTTGATCTTTCACTGATAAATTCTATGTCTGATGCCTCCCTACCCGCAGCACATGATGATGGAGCAATGCTTCAAAAGCTAATGTTTTCAAATAAACCGGTTAGACCATAGCCTGGTGTGGTGTGATTTTTGACTTAGTCAATAAAGATTGACTTGGTGATGAGAAATAAAATTATAACCAGGAGAATTAGAATTTTCTGAGTTCAGGGGACTGACTCCAAACTGCCTGGTCCACAGCCAGAAGGAAGAAGCTCTACTGATTAGAGTGCACTGTCACCACTGTTCTTTTCTGCTGTATAAGCCTCTCGCCAGATCAATCTGAGGTGTTGTACTTTGGAAAGTCAAACCAAGGTAGAACTTGTACAGTAAATGTTAAGGTCCTGTGGTGTGTTGTAGAACAGAGGGACCCAGGAGTACAAGTAGACAGTTTGTTGTCACAGCTGGACAGGGCGGTGAAGATGGTATTGAGCATGCTGGCCTTCATCGGTCAAGGCATCAGGAGTTGGGACCTTACGTTACAGTTGTATAAGTCATTGGTGAGGCCACACTTGGAGTATTGTGTCCAGTTTTGGTCACCGTGTTATAGGAAAGACATTGTTAAACTGGAAAGAGTGTAAACAGGGTTTACAAGGATATTGCCAGGACTAGTAGGCCTGAGTTATAGGGAGAGCCTGGCCAGGATAGGACTTTATTCCTGGGAATGTAGGGGAACGAGGGGTGGCCTTATTGAGGTGTATAAAATCATGAGGGGTATAGGATAGGATGAATATATACAGTCTTTTTCCCAGGAATGGGGAATTGTAAACTCAAGGTCATAGGTTTAACAAAGCCCTGAGGGGTAATGTCTTCACGCAGAGAGTGGTCAGGATATGGAATGGGCTGCCAGAGACAGTGGTGGAGGCAGGAACAATAGCAACATTTACAAAACACTTGGTTAGGTACATGGATGGGAAGGGTTTAGAGGGATATGGAGCAATTGCGGACTAGTTTGGACTGAAGGACCTGTTTCCTGTGTTAGTTTATGACTGTATTTTCACTGTTGCTGCTGCCTGGGCCTACCCAGTTCTGTTGACACATAGCATTCCCACCTCTGCTTTTGCTGTCTAGACCCAGCCTCAGGTTCCACCTCAGAAATGTTGTTGCTACCCGGAGCTCCTTACATGTGGATTGTTGTTGCTCCGGGACTTTGCCAAGGGGACAGATGGTCACTGTGGTAGGGTCCAAACGGCTCTCGACTGCTGACATGTTGGGCTATTTGTCACCTGACAGTAGGAGGGCTACATGAGTTGCCTCACCTGCAGATCTGGTAGGAAGGCTATCTTGTCGGACCCACAGTTTCAGCTTGGGGGGTCAGGAAGCCTGTGCCAGGCCATTTGTTCGGCGGGGGGTTTGGTCACGGTGCTTCACTTTGTGAATGCCTACGTTCCTGTGTCCAGACTGAGGCAAACGTGTTTCTACGGAGAAGTGTCTGCTCTTCTCGCCTAACTTGACAAAGGCCTGGACTGACTTGGCATCAGGGTGGAGGTTGAGGGACCTAGTCAAGTCCTTCAACTTAATGGACATCTGGCCAAATCTCCATCCTGACTCCATCACCTTCACCTCCACCACCACCTGGCATCCATGCTGGTCTACATGATTCACCCGGACCAGTCCTACACGGTCCTGGGCTGGAGGATACACAACAACATCCACCTGGTCCGGGACCTGATCCATTTCTGTCGATGGTCTGCTCTTCCGAGCACCTTCCTGTCTCTCAATCAGGAGAAGGCATTCGACAGGGTCAATAACGAATACCTGCTCGGTAGTCTGCGGGCATTTGGGTTCAAGATGCAGGTCGTCGCCCAGATCCGACCTTTCTACATCTCCGCAAAGTGTCTGATTAAAGTTAACGGGTCCCTGACGGCGCCCCTTCGCTTCGGGAGTGGAGTGCGTCAAGGCTGCCCCCTGTCCGGCCAGCTGTATTCCCTGTGCATGGAGCCTTTCCTACACCTCTTGCAGAGGAGGTTGTTGGGGCTGGTTCTGCACGGGGCGGGCAAGGGGGTGGTCCTCTCGACCTACGCCGATGACGTGCTCCTCACTTCCACCGACCCGGCTGACCTGGGGAGGATGCACGAGTTGCTAGGCCATGTACTCAGCAGCATCTTCCGCCAGGATCAACTGGGCCAAATGTTCGTGATGGCTGGTCAGTCCGTGGCAGGTGGACTCCCTGCCCGAGGAGTTATGGGGGTTCAGCTGGAGTACCACCCATCTCCTCTACCTGGGGGTCTACCTCAGCCTGGCCGAGGAATCCTGGCCGGCCAACTGGCAGGAGCTGGAGACCAAAATCTTGGCTCGCCTAGGCCGCAGGACAGGACTGCTCTGAGTGCAGTCTTGTAGGAGTCGAGTGCTGGTCATAAACCAGCTGGTGGCCGCTATGCTGTGGTACCAGCTGGTCACTTTGGCCCCTCCTCCTGGCTTTGTCGCTGACATCCAGAGAATGTTGATTTACTTCTTCTGGGACAAAAAGACACACTGGGTGGATGCACAGGTCCTGAGTCTCCCTATGGAGGAGGGCGGTCAGTTGATGGTGTGCATTCGTACCAAGGTAGTGACTATGTGCCTTCAGACTTTTCCATTGAGCATCTTTCGAGATGGTGCACCCTGGCAACGTATTTTTTCCACCAGGCGTGTAACCTCAACTACGATCTGCAGCTCTTGTTCATCGACCGAGACGGTTTAGAGGTCACCCTCAGGATGCTGCCTGTCTTTTACCAGGACCTGATCACTGTCTGGGCCATGGTCGAAATGCATCGTGCCTACCCTCCGGCAGGAGTAGCGGCTGTCATCAAGGAGCCGTTGCTCAGAAATCCACATCACCTTTCTCGCGGGTTCAAGTAGCTGTCGGGGGGGGCGTGGTGGTGAGTGTGACCAGGGTGGCAGAGGCCTGGGATGGACGCTGCCACAGGAATTGGCATACAGGTGCCGTAGACATCTGGTTCGCAGTCACTGCCATCCAATGCCTTGAAACGGCAGTGCTCAGGCTAGACATAGTGCACCAGTTCAGGATGCTCAGGTCTGCGGTGAAATCCCATCTGCACACACCCCTGCCCAGACGGAATTGCACATTAGCCCCAGGATCCTGTACCTTCAACGAGAACCTGTTCCCCACAACCTGAGCCAGATCCGAAATGTTACATGCCTTTTAAAGCAGTGAAATGACAAGCCCTGTACAGACTGATGCTGCACACCATGCACTTCTTGGCTTTCATCCACTGCCCAGACAAACCTTGGCGTTCCCATTTGCCACCGGGTGGTGTGGATTCCCAGAAGAGGGCTGTCTGCACAGGGCTTGTCCCTCTTTCCTACAAGGATTTCGGTGGTGGATGCTGCAAACAGCAGACCCTTGTAAACACAGATTGGGGTGGTTCACAGTCTCCCAGCTTAACTGTGTGTTTTGTGGTGCTGTGGAGTCAGTGGGTGTGAGCATCTGCACCTCCTTTTTAGTCACCTGAAGAACCTCCTCATGTGTTTCTGGTTGCACGTCAGTCCCACACTCCTGATCTTTGGACACCTGGTGCAGAGAGGGGAGGGCAGGTCAGAGGACCTCCTCATGGGTCTGCTCCTGGGCCTGGGCAAACTGGCCAGAAACAGGTCCAGGCAGCGGGCCGTGGAGGGGATTGTTAGGGCCGACTGCCTGCCCCTCTTCCGCAGTTACTTCCTGAGTATTCCTGAAGAAGGAGCACGCGGTCTCCACCAACACTTCTAATGTCTTCAGTGAGATGTGGGCACTGTGGAGAATGTGGTTCCCTGCCAACTCTACTTTCATTTAATCCCTACTACCCCACCTTCACTTCTTTCACATAAGCATTGCTTATTCTGAACTTTGCTTGTCACTGGTTCCCTGGCCACATGGGTGTTTTCCTGGTGGTGAAAATGTTGAATAACATTATTGTGCAGTTGTGTTTTGACTGACTCCTGCACTTATACGCAGAAACACAGACACACACATGCACACCACACACACAGCACACACACACACTTTCTCTCTCTTGCACACACACCACAGTACAGGTCCTTCAGCCCTTGATGATGGGCCAAGGTAACCTACACCATTCCATTATTATCGGTATGTATGTCCAATTACCATTTAAGTACCCTTAACGTCAGCGAGTCTACTACTGTATGGCCATTCCATGACCCTACCGCTCTCTGAGTCAAGAAACTACCCCCGGTACAGAACGTAGAACAATACAGTGCAGAACAGGCCTTTCGGCCTTTGATGTTACACCGATCTGTGAACTATTCTCAGCTTGTCCCCCTACACTAACCCATCATCATCCATGTGGTTATCTAAGGAATGTTTAAATCTCCCTCATGTGGCTGAGTTAACTACATTGGCAGGCCGGGCATTCCACACCCTTTCCACTCTCTGAGTAAAGAATCTGCCTCTGACATCTGTCTTAAATCTATCACCCCTCGATTTGTATCTATGCCCCCTTGTACAAGCTGACGTCACCATCCTAGGAAAAAGACTCTCACTGTCCACCCTATCTAATCCTCTGATTATCTTGTATGTCTCTATCCAATCCCCGCTTAGCCTTCTTCTCTCCAATGAGAACAGACCCAAGTCTCTCAGCCTTCCCTCATTAGACCTTCCCTCCAGACCAGGCAACATCCTGGTAAATCTCCTCTGGATCTTTTCCAATGCTTCCACATCCTTCCCAAAATATTGTGACCAGAACTGTACACAATATTCCAAGTGTGGCCGCACCAGCATTTTGTATAGTTGCAACATGATATTGTGGCTCCGGAACTCAATCCCTCTACCAATGCAAGATCCCTCTGCACGTCCACACTCCCAAGAATCTTTCCATTGACCCAGTACTCTCCCGTCCTGTTATTCTTTCCAAAGTGCATCACTTCACATTTAGTGTTGCTGAACAGAGACCTTGGAGTGCAGGTTCATAGCTCCTTGAAAGTGGAGTCGCAGGTAGATAGGATAGTGAAGAAGGCGTTTGGTATGCTTTCCTTTATTGGTCAGAGTATTGAGTACAGGAGTTGGGAGGTCATGTTGCGGCTGTACAGGACATTGGTTAGGCCACTGTTGGAATATTGTGTGCAATTCTGGTCTCCTTCCTATCGGAAAGATGTTGTCAAACCTGAAAGGGTTCAGAAAAGATTTACAAGGATGTTGTCTGGGTTGGAGGATTTGAGCTACAGGGAGAGGCTGAACAGGCTGGGGCTGTTTTCCCTGGAGTGTCGGAGGGTGAGGGGTGACCTTATGGAGGTTTACAAAATTATGAGGGGCATGGATAGGATAAATAGACAAAGTCTTTTCCCTGGAGTGGGGGAGTCCAGAACTAGAGGGCATAGGTTTAGGGTGAGAGGGGAAAGATATGAAAGAGACCTAAGGGGCAATATTTTCACACAGAGGGTGGTACTTGTATGGAAGGAGCTGCCAGAAGATGTGGTGGAGGCTGGTACAATTGCAACATTTAAGAGGCATTTGGATGTGTATATGAATAGGAAGGGTTTGGAGGGATATGGGCCGGGTGCTGGCAGGTGGGATGAGATTGGGTTGGGATCTCTGGTCGGCATGGACGGGTTGGACTGAAGGGTCTGTTTCCACGCTGTACATCTCTATGACTCTATCCAAGTCCCCCTGCAACCTATAACGTTCTTCCACCCTGTCCACTACTCCACCAACTTTGGTGTCATCTGCAAATTTACTAATCCATCCACCTATGCCTTCATCGAAGTCATTTATAAAAATGACAAACAGCAGTGGTCCCAAAACAGATCCTTGTGACACACCACTAGTAACTGGAATCCAGGCTGAATATTTTCCACAAATCCATATCTTTCCTAAATCTATCAGCCCTCAATTTAAAGCTATGTCGCGTTGTGTTAGCCATCACCATCTGAGGAAAAAGGCTCTCACTGTCCACCCTATCTAAACGTCTGATTACCTTATATGTCTCAGTTAAATCACCTCTCAATTTTCTTCTCTCCAATGAAAACAGCTTCAGTTCCCCCAGCTTTTCCTCATAAGCCCTTCCCTCCATACCAGGCAACACCCTGGAAAATCTCCTCTGAACTCTTTCCAAAGCTTCCACATCCTTCCTATAAGGCGGTGACCAGAACTGTACACAATACTCCAGGTGCGGCTGTACCAGTGTCTTGTCCAGCATAAGCATGACTTTGTGGCTCCGAAACTCAATCCCCCGACCAATAAACGCCAACACACTGTATGCCATCTGAACAATCCTATCAACCTGGATGGCAACTTTCAAGGATTTATGCGCCTGGACACCGAGATCTCTCTGTTCATCTACACTGCCAAAGAGTTTACCATTAGCCCAGCACTCTGCATTCCTGTTATTTCTTCTGAAGTGGACTACCTCACACTTTTCCACATTAATCTCCATTTGCCACTTCTCAGCCCAGCTCTATGACCACTGTAACCCACAACATCCTTTGGCACTATTCACAACTCTGCCTATCTTCGTGTAATCTGCAAATTTACTAACCCATCCTTCCACGCCAACATCCAGATTATTTATAAAAACGACAAACAGCAGTGGCCCCAAAACAGATCCTTGTGGTACACCACTGATAACTGAGCTCCAGGGTTAACATTTCCCATCAACCACCACCCTCTGTCTTCTTTCAGTAAGCCAATTTCTGATCTAAACTGCTAAATCACCCCCACCCCAAAACTCCGTATTTTGTGCAACAGTCCACCATGGGGAACCTTATCAAACCCCTTACTGAAATCCACATACACCACATCAACCACTTCACCCTCATCCACCTGCTTTGTCACCTTCTCGAAGAACTCAGTAAGGTTTGTGAAACATGACCTACCCTGCACCAAACCGTGTTGACTATCTATAATCAAATTATTCCTTTCCAGATGATTATAAATCCTATCTCTTATAACTTTTTCCAACACCTTACTCACAGCTGAAGTAAAGCTGACTGGTCTATAATTATCAGGGTTGTCTCTACTCCCTTTCTTAAACAAGGGAACAACATTTGCTATCCTCCAACCTACTGGCACTATTCCTGTCGACAATGATGACATAAAGATCAAAGCCAAAGGTTCTGCAATCTCCTCCCTGGCTTCCCAGAGAATCTGAGGAGAAAACCCATCCGGCCAGGAGACTTATCTATTTTCAGCTCTTCCAAAATTACTAAAACCTCCTCTTTGTCAACATCAATCCCAGCCTATCTTGTTGCCCGTATCTCTGTATTCTCACTAATATTGCCCTTTTCCAATGTGAATACTGATGAAAGTATTCACTTATAGCTTCCCTATGTCCTCAGATTCCACACTCAACTTTCTACTACTATCTTTGATTAGCCCTCACCTTATTCTCGTCATTCCTTTATTCCTGATATATCTACAGAGGCCTTAGGGTTTTCCTTGATCCTATCTGCCAACAACTTCTCATGTCCCCTCTGGCTCTCCTTAGCCCTCTCTTTACATCATTTCTGGCTAATTTATAACTCTCAAGCCCCCACTCAGAGCCTTCACGCCTCATCCTCACCAAGCATCCTTGACAAGACCTTCAATTTCTTTCGTAAACCATGGCTCCCTCTCTCGACAACTACCTCCCTGCCTGACAAGCACATACTTATCAAGGACCTGCAGCAACTGTTCCTTGAATTAGCCCCACATTTCAAGTGTGCCCATCCCCTGCAATTTCCTTTCCATCCTATGCGTCTTAAATCTGGCCTAATCGCATCATAATTGCCTTTCCCCCAGGTATACCTCTGTCACTGCAGTATATACCTATCCCTACCTGTTGCAATTGTAAACGTAACCGAATTATGGTTACTATCACCAAGTGCTCCGCTATCTCCAAATCTAATACCTGGCCAGGTTCATTCCCCAGTACCAAATCCAATATGGCATTGCCCCTTATTGGGTCTGTCTACATACTGTGTCAGAAAACCCTCCTGCACACCTTGAAGAAAAGCTAACCCATCTAGACAGTGGTGCCGTGGCTCAGTTGTTCAAACTGCTGCCTCACAGCACCAGGGCCCTGCGTTCGATTCCAGCCTTGGGTGATTGTCTGTGTGGGGCTTGTACATTCTCCTTGTGTCTGTCTGGGTTTCCTCCCACAGTGCAAAGATGTGCAGGTCAGGTGAATTAGCCATGCTAAATTGTCCATCTTGCTAGGTGCATTAGTTAGAGGGAGATGGGTCTGTGTGAATTACTCTTCAGTGGGTCGGTGTGGACTGGTTGCGCCGAAGGAATCTTAAAATAAAAATCGCTTTTAAAAAAAAAACTGAACTAGAATATTCCCAGTCAATAATGGGGAAGATAAAGTCTCCCATAACCCTGTTACTCTTGCTCCTATCGAGAATCATCTTTGCAATCCTTTCCTCTACATCTCTGGAACAATTCGGAGGTTTATAGAAACCTCCCAACAGGGTGACCTCTCCTTTTCTGTTTCTAACCTCAGCCCAAACGACGTAAGTGGATGGATAGGCCAAAGGGCTGCTGTAATACTATCCTTGATTAACAATGCCACACCCCACCTGTTTTGCTATCTTCTCTGCTCTTACTGAAATATTGAAATCCCGGAACCTGCAACATCGAAATCTCAGGTACCAACACATGCTGCAAGTTCACCCACCTTATTCTGGATGCTCCTGGCAGTGAGGTACACACATTTCAAACCAATATCCTGATTGCTGGTGTCCCCCCGTGACCTTGTAAACCTATCCCTGACCTCACGAACCTCAATCATTTGTATACTGGAACTTTAGAACATAGAACATAGAAAAGTATGGCACAGAACAGGCCCTGTGGCCCACGATGTTGTGCCGAGGTTTAATCCTAATGTAAAATATCATTACTTAACCTATGCACCCCTCAACTCACTGCTATCCATGTGCATGTCCAGCAGTCGCTTAAATGTCTCCAATGACTCTGCTTCCAGCACCACAGCTGGCAACGCATTCCATACATTCACAACTCTCAGCGTAAAGAACCTGCCTCTGACAGCTCCTCTATAGCTTCCTCCTAATAGCTTCAAACTATGGCTCCTCTTACCAGTCAATCCTGTCCTGGGGAAAAGTCTCTGGTTATTGAGGCTATCTATTCCACTTATTATCTTGTATACCTCGATCAGGAGGTCTCCTCTCTTTGATTTACCAGCTACAGGGAAAGTTCATATCTAATATGAGAGGTCTGCTCATTAGTCCCAAAGCAGCAGGGAAGAATCTGCTGGCGTGTTCTTGAATCTGCTGGCGTGTGCTGTTAAAGTTTTGCATCTTCTGCTCAATGGAAGAGAGTGAAAGAGAGTATCACTGGGGTGGGAGGAGTCTATGATTGTGTTGACTGCTTTCCTGAGGCAGGGAAAAGTGTAGACAGAGTCAACGGATGGGAGGCTGGTTTGAGGGATGGACTGGGCTGTGTTTACAATTCTCTGTCCATTTCTTATGGTCTTGGGCAGAGCAATTACCATACCATGCTGTGATGCATTTGGACAGGATGCTTTCTACGGTACATCTTTCAAAAGAGTCATTATAACATGCTGAATTTCCTTAGTTTTCTGTCAAAGTAGAGCAAGTTGGTCAGCTTTCTTCATTGTAGCATCAACATGGATATACCAGGTCTGATTGATGCTATTTATTCCAAGGAACCTGAAGTTCTTGATCACCTCCACCTCATCACTAATGGTAGACAGGGGCATGCCCTCCACTCTGCTTCCTGAAGTCAATGAGCAGCTCCTTCATTTCACTGACACTGAGGGAATGATTGTTGTCTTTATACCATATTACTAAGCTATCTCCTTCCCATCCTCTGTCTCATTGTTGTTTGAGATCATCAAACTTGCAAATAGAGTCAGAGCAGAATTTGACTACCCAGTTGAGTGTGCATGAGGAGTATAGTGAGGGGCTGTTTACGCAGCCTTGCTGGGTACCAGTGTTAAGAAGTATCGTGGAGGTGGTGTTGTCACCTGTCCTTATTGATTATGGTCTGAGGGTCAGAACTCGAAGATCCAATTTCAGAGGGAGGAATCACAGTCCTTGGTTTCAGAGTTTGGAAATGAGTTTGATTAGAATTATGGTGTTGAAGGCGGAGCTAAAGTCAGTGAACAGGGGTCTGAGGTAGTGTCCTTGTTATCCTGATGTTCCAGGGATGAGTGTAGGGTCAGGAGTCCGGCATTTGCTTTGGACCTATTGTGACAGTACGTGAATTGTAGTGGATCAAGACAATCTCGGAGGCTGGAGCTGATGTGAACCATTACTAACCTTTTGAAACACTTCATAATGATGGATGTCAGAGTCACCAGACTGGAGTCATTAAGGCATGTTGATTGATATTTCTTTGGTACTGAGTCTTCTTGAAGCAGGTGGGAACCTCAAGTTTAACTTGATTTGATATGTCTATTGTCACATATACCTAATTATGGTGAAAAAGGTTTGTTTATGAGCAGTACAGGCAGACCATAGTGTGAAAGAAACCTTCAACACATATGGGTTGTATTGCACAGGGCATGTGCTAGACAAGATCAGCATTATGTGAAGTTAGAGAGTCCATCCATCAGTGTAATACCGGCCGGGAAGGAGCTGTTCCTGAACCTGTTGGTGAATGTGTTCAAACTTCTGTATCTCCTGCCTGATGGAGGGGATTGTAGGAGATTATTACCGGGGTGGGAGGGGCCTTTGATGATGTTAGCAGCCTCTCCGTGGCAGTGAGCTGTGTAAATGGTGTCCATGGATGGGAGGGTGGATTGCGTGATGGTCTGGGCTGTACACACAACCTTCTGTAGTTTCTTACGGTCCAGGACAGAGCAGTTGTCATAGCAGGCTTTTACACCTGGACAGTCTGTTCTCAACGGCGCATCTGTAGAAGTTGGAGTAAGGAGAGGTTAAGGATACTCTCGCCAGGTGGTCCATGCAGGATCTGAGTGCACGGCCAGGGATTTCATTACTAAGTTTTGAGAAGATTTGCAGCTCAGGCTGAGATTCTGGATGTCAGTTTGCTCGCTGAGCTGGAAGGTTCATTTTTCGGATGTTTCGTCACCCTACTAGGTAACATCCTCAATGAGCCTCCAGACAAAGCATTGCTGACGATTCCTGCTTTCTATTTATATGTTTGGGTTTCTTTGGGTTGGTGATGTCATTTCCTGTTTCTTTATCGGGGGTGGTAAATCAGGTCCAAGTCAATGTGTTTGTTGATAGAGTTCCAGTTGGAATGTCATGCTTCTAGGAATTCTCATGTGTGTTTCCGTTTGGCTTGTCTTAAGATGGATGTGTTGTCCCAGTCGAAGTGGTGTCCTTACCCATCTATATGTGAGGGTACTAGTGAGAGAGGGTCATGTCCTTTGTGGCAATTTGATGTTCATGTATCCTGGTGGCAAGTTTTCTGGCTGTTTGGACCCGATTTACCACCCCCTGAGAAAAAAGAACAGGAAATGATATCACCATAGTAAATGACATCACCACAGGGAATGACATCACCAACCCCAAAAAAAACCTAACATATAAACAGAAAGCAGGAATAATCAGCAATGCTTCGTCTGGAGGCTCACTGAAGATGTTACCTAGTAGGGTGACAAAATGTCTGAAAATGAACCTCCCAACCTACATCCAGGGATTTCATCTCGTCAGGTTGCTTTCCATGTGTTCTCTCTCAAGAACGTCAACTTAACATCTCAGGTAGCGACTGAGGAAATAGGTAAAAGCAAGTTACTGCGGATGCTGGAATCTGAAACCAAAAGAGAAAATGCTGGAAAATCTCAGCAGGTCTGGCAGCATCTGTAAGGAGAGAAAAGAGCTAACGTTTCGAGTCTAACTGACCCTTTGAGGAAATAGGTGCCTCCAAAGCTGTTGGGATAGGTCACATGATTTCAATGACCTTCTGTTCAAATATTTGTCCCATTCTTTGGGATCTGTAATGTTCTTTATATTTTTATAAGCCCTTTCTTTTAATGTTATGCTATTACTTACTTCCTTAGATGTTCATGGCTGTTTATCTTTGAGGTGGACCTTTCTCTACTCATGTGTACAAACCGCTTCTGACTAGCATTAAGTGCTTCTGTAATGCCTCTCCACTGTTCCTTGGTTGTTTTATCAAATAGCAGAGCTTCCCATTTTACTGTGGACAGTCTCTGCCTCATCCTGTTAAGGTCTGTCTTACTTAAATACAAACTTCTAGTGCCCGATCTTTGCTTACCTTTTACAAACACTACATTAAACCCGATCATGTTATCACCATTACTTCTAGGTCACTAAATATATCTTCCTCATTCCTCATTACCAGATCCAACATTGCTTGTCTCCTTGCCACATCCAAGATATATTACCAGAGGAAACTATCCCAGATGCACTCCAGAAATTCACCACTTTTCTGCCATGTGCTCATCTGCCTTTCCCAATCTATGTTAAGATTAAAACTAATACTATCTTAATTAATTGTCTAATCAATTGCCCATTAATTGCCTAATTTCAGCATTTATACAATTGAGCACTTCTGACCTACTACTAAGTGGTTTATATATGACACCGATTGTGGTTTTAGTTCGTTTATAGCTCCTCAGTTACACCCATAAGGTCTCCACTGGGTGCTTTCCCCTTATTACATCCTCCCTCACAATAGAAGTGATTCTGTTTCTAATCAGTGATATTAATCTAGCCCCTCTGCCATTTCCTCTATCCCTCCTGTAAACCTTATATCTTGGTATGTTTAATTCCCAGTCCTGACTGTCCTGCAGTCATGTCTCTGTTGTGGTTACTGTATCATCGTTTCCAATTTGACATCTATACCTGCAGCTCATCCCTTTTGTTCCTTGACACTGTGTATTTGTATAAGAATGTCTAACTTTGGCTGTACTCTCCATCTTCTCCCTCAATATCTTTTTATTATTTCTCCTGGTGTCTGGTAATGCAGTGCTACACCTGACTTTCAAGCATCAGACAATGACAGTAAGGAGGCTGAGAGACACAACACAGATGCTGGAGATCAGAGTTGAGAGTGTGTTGCAGGAAAAGCACAGCAGGCCAGGCAGCATCTGAGGAGCAAGAAAATCGATGTTTTGGGCTGGAAGGGCTTTGGCCCAAAACGTCGATTTTCCTGCTCCAGTAAGGAGGCTGAGCCTAAGATGAAGGTCTAACCTCTGATGTCGGGAGTACCCGTGCACCAACTGTCCATCAGACTCTATCACAAAGTCAGAACCAAGAATTAGTAAATAGTTTTTGAAGGCTGAGACATCCATCCAACAGACCATGCACTTGACAAAGCTTATCACAGCAGGCATTTGTGCTGTAACAGTGCGGAATATTCTGGTGCTGTATACTCACCGGGACCCCAGATCTCCTGGCACTGGTTGTCTGCAGACTGGCAGATACCATCGCTGCAGTATAAAGTCCCATTGCTGCAGTTGTGCCCATTTTTCAGATACACATTTTCGGGGCAATCAGAGAAATTTCCTGTACAGAACTCCGGCAGGTCACATTCTCCCATCAGCCTTCGGCACATTGTCCCTGCTGGAAGGAACTGCAGAACAAAGACTGCAATTATTTGACATGTATGTTGGAGAATGTTCCTGAAAGGATGAAGTGCAATTCCTTGATACCCAGGTTTGTGCAATGTGAAGTGGCTGTGCATTGAATATTTGCGATCAGATTGGGAATCTGTCCTTTAATCTTAAATGGACAAGGACCAGAAACTGAGGAGCTCCACTTAAAAAAGTAACATGCCATTAAATGCTCC